>NC_089854.1:27904224-28210057 GCF_036373705.1 Amia ocellicauda | reverse complement strand
GCAGCCAATGCCTAATCACAGCAATTAGAAAGCCCTTTGCTTACAAAAGATCACGTTTTCAATTTGGGACGGAGAAATTAAAAACTAAGTTCCAAAGTAAAAATTGTAAGTTGAAACAATAAAAGAATTTCAAGGACATCTGCATTTCTGGAATTTGGTTTGGGATCCAGTGACAATGTACCTCATTAATGCATGTTGTGTTGTATCAAATGACACCCAGGTATTTATCCTAGCACAGCTTGATATACAGAGCTATTGTCAGATCTATATATAACACACATGCACACGCACACACTTTTTTTCCTGAGAGCTCCTTTATTGATCAGACAAGGCCCATGTTTCCAGATCCCCATCAATGCAGTGCACGATCCATACACATCAATGGAGTTTTCATCGGAAGACAAGTCATGACAAATTTATTACTGGAGCATCTCCCAGCATTCAATTTTTCCAGCGGACTACAGACAATGAATAATAAACAATTTAGATTGAGTGTGGCAATTACTGGGTACACAAACCTACAAATTCATGGTAAATCATTCTACTGTGGCTAAAAACTGTTAGGATTATATCTTCCCTTATTTATTTCTGTAGTGGATCCTAAAGCTTTGGACCACTTCTGAGGTTTTCTACTACTTTTTGCCATTTTCCATTTGAAGTCTTCGAAGTTTTAGTGTTCTTTTGTTTGTTAATTTAGGGTTTTGTTGAGAGAATTTTTCATCTATGTAACTTTTAGAATAGGTACTTTTCATTCTCTTAAAAATTCAAAAATACTCACTCATTGTCAGCATGTGTATACTGTATACATTCTTTCAAAACATTTCTTTTTATCCATTGTTTCATTTACTTTTAATTTTTTTGACCATGTTTACACCTAGTTTCAGTGAACCACAATTTCTTACTAAAAAGCAGTATGAAGCTCACAAATCAATGTGCAACATATAATAAAAGCTCACAGGAAGAGAAGAAGAGGCTTGTTTTGGATACCCAGGTGTCTTGAGATTGGAATGGCCTAGTCTACTCTGAACACTGCAGCACAACAGCAATGTACGGAAAAGGGCGTATTAATAGGTTTGCCAGAGAAGTTAAAAGAAATGGGTAAGACCAGTATTTCCTGCTCAATAAAATAGTCAAATATATAAAGACAATAATGCCTATAATTATTGCTTGTTAGAAAATCAACATAATTCTCCCACCCCTCTCCCCCCTGCCGTAATGGTACAGCTGCCAGGTAAACTGTACAATTTCTCCCCTGGGGAAAATTCTGTTATTATGCAGATGCCACTTTTCACCTAACACCTTTCTACCTACTTTTCTACATCCCAAATTGATGGAGTTTTTTTTAGGCAACAGCATGAAACACGTAAGTAAATACTTCAATATACCTGACAATCTAACATGTTGTACTGATAAATGGTAATTATAATGCACACAACTGGCAGTAACTTTAATTCACCTAGATGCATACATGCTAACATGACTGATGGCAGTATTTTTTTTTTCTGTGGGTGTTAACCGTGTTGATTTAAAAGCTGTGCAGATGTCTCACTAACCAAGTTTATTGTTTTACAGTCAGTGCATCTGGTGGATATTATTAGTTTTAATTTGAACTGTAGTGCAGGAATTTCTTTATTTGTTCCGAATCTTCTGACATGTGATTTACTTGAACTAGGTGAAGCAATTAAAAGCAATTAGATAATATTGAATTTATCTACACAACTTAATGCCTAGACAAGAACAAATAACTGATCTACCAAATCAAGAAGCAGAAGGATAAAACTGTCATTTGTAAGCAACAAATTTACATACATACACACACACACACAGCACTGTGTGTTTTAGGCAGGTGTGAAACAATGTTGTAAGTAAGAATGCTTTCAGAAATAGACATGTTCATAGATTATATTTATCAATTAACTAAATGCAAAGTGAGTGAACAGAAGAAAAATCTACATCAAATTAATATTTGGTGTGACCACCCTTTGCCTTCAAAACAGCATCAATTCTTCTAGGTACACTTGCACACAGTTTTTGAAGGAACTCGGCAGGTAGGTTGGCCCAAACATCTTGGACAACTAACCACAGTTCTTCTGTGGATTTAGGCAGCCTCAGTTGCTTCTCTCTCTTCATGTAATCCCAGACAGACTCGATGATGTTGAGATCAGGGCTCTGTGGGGGCCACACCATCACTTCCAGGACTCTTTACGCTGAAGATAGTTCTAGAATAAATTTGGGGCCAATCAGATGCCTCCCTGATGGTATTACATGATGGATAAGTATCTGCCTGTACTTCTCAGCATTGAGACAATTAATTCTGACCAAATCCCCAACTCCATTTGCAGAAATGCAGCCCCAAACTTGCAAGGAACCTCCACCATGCTTCACTGTTGCCTGCAGACACTCATTTGTGTACCGCTCTCCAGCCCTTCGGCGAACTAACTGCCTTCTGCTACAGCCAAATATTTCAAATTTTGACTCATCAGTCCAGAGCACCTGCTGCCATTTCTCTGCAACACAGTTCCTGTGTTTTTGTGCATAGTTTAGTCGCTTGGCCTTGTTGCCACGCCTTTTGGCCGCAAGTCTTCCATGAAGGCCACTTCTGACCAGACTTCTCTGGACAGTAGATGGGTGTACCAGGGTCCCACTGTTTTCTGCCAATTCTGAGCTGATGGCACTGCTGGACGTCTTCCGATTGTGAAGGGAAGTAAGCATGATGTGTCTTTCATCTGCTGCACTAAGTTTCCTTGGCCGACCACTGTGTCTACGGTCCTCAACATTGCCCGTTTCTTTGTGCTTCTTCAAAAGAGCTTGGACAGCACATCTGGAAACCCCTGTCTGCCTTGACATTTCTGCCTGGGAGAGACCTTGCTGATGCAGTATAACTACCTTGTGTCTTGTTGCTGTGCTCAGTCTTGCCATGTGTATGACGTTTGACAGTAAACTGTATTCAGCAACCTCACCTTGTTAGCTGAGTTTGGCTGTTCCTCACCCAGTTTTATTCCTCCTGCACAGCTGTTTCTGTTTCAGTTAATGATTGTGTTTCAACCTACATATTGAATTGATGATCATTAGCACCTGTTTGGTATAATTGTTTAATCATACACCTGACTATATGCCTACAAAATCCCTGACTTTTTGCAAGTGTACCTAGAAGAATGTATGATAATTTGAAGGCAAAGGGTGGTCACACCAAATATGGATTTTATTTAGATTTTAATTCTGTTCACTCACTTTGCATTAAGTTAATTGCTAAACATAATCTATGACATCTAAACATGTCTATTTTTGAAGGCACTTACTTTACAACATTTTTTCACACCTGTCTAAAACTTTTGCACAGTACTGTATATATAGATAAATAGATAAATATATAAATAAATAAATATATAGCTGCAGAAGTAAATTGTATTTAATGTATTGTCTATGCCAACAAAATTCAGGCATTGCCCTCTTTAAAGTTGTTTTCAGACATAATTTGGAGTTTTGAACATAGCTGCACCTTTACCATGGTAATTAATGTCTTTGTACTACAGTACAATCACTTTACTTGCCCTTAATGAATGCAGAGCTTGCTTAAGTATTACTTTCTTAAACTGTCATGTATAGTAGAGCCATAATGAAGTGTACACTTACAATAAGTTAGATTTAAGGCCCGGCATAAAATCATTGTTATGGATACCCAGCACCACAAGGGCACTTAACAACAGGGCCTTGGTTCATAAATTAATTATTTCCTACTGGACTCATTCCCCGGTCCAACTTTTCCAGTTAGAACCCATGCAAGGTACCAGTTTATATACCTTGACAGCTATCTACTGTAGCCTGTGCAATCAATTACTGTATTGATTACCCACTATTCAAATAATGAATGTAGTCTAAAAATATTTGCACAGTGCATAAGCAGAGGAGGATGACGGACATTACGTGAGCACAATTGATTTTCAGGTATTAATTTCTTAAACAGAATACCAGGGATGAATTATTTAAAAACTTCCCAAATTGCCAAGAGGTCTGGCGACCTTATCGGAGAGTCAAGGGAAACCAATTAGGAATAATAAAAAAGGCAAACTTATTCCCTTCAAATGCAGCCAAAATTCAATTTCCAGGTATGGTAGGTCCTTTGTGTCGGGGAGGTACTTAACAAAAAGAAATGTAAGCTTGCAGATTTGAGGCTTGTTGGAAACCATGATAATGAAAGTTTCCTTCAAGAGAGGGCTGAAGAGGCCAGCACAAATCAACATGAAATGTCCCCATTTTAGCTCAAGGCTGTCTGGGGATCGCAGTTCACAAAAGTAACCCATCTTAGTTTGGGTCATCTGTCTTTCTCGTAAAGCCCCTTGGTCAGTTGCCAGCCAGTCATCCATTCAGCAACAGGCGGGGTAGATTAGATTTGGTGACAGAGGTGGAACATCTTCAATCTTCCTAACGGACTCCTTGCCACTCTTCCTGTCCAGGGAAGCGTGGGGGCCACAAGAGGGGGTAAATATTTTATCTCAAGATGGCAGATGTGTCTCTTCTTATCGTCTCTTGGCAAGCATTAAGTATCCAGGTTAACCTTAAGATAGAGTCACTTTAACAAAGTCCAAATATTGATATCGCAGATCAGCTCCTTAACGCTTCAAAAAGTGCATACTTATGAGAAGAAGGAAAAATGGAAAGTTCCAGAATAAAAATAGCTTGTGGTAGATTAAGTACATTAAGTAAATACAGTTTTGGTTATTGTTGTTTTTGTTGTCAAAGAAAGCCTCCAGTTTTCTAATATAAGCACATTCAAAAGAAAAGTTCTGTACAATCCCTATCCCACCTCCTACACTCCCAACAATGCCTAATCGAGACAAAAAGTACAATGTGTTAGGGCAGCTGTTTAATGGGATACTATTGGCACACTTCAAAAATTACCCATGCAACTCAAAATGAGGTATGTTTACAGTGGCTGCAAATTGAGATCTACTTGCTGCTATTTAAAAAAATTACCAATAACCATTTGGCAATGGAGAAAGCGGAGAGCTTACACATAACGACTTGCTTCATTTCCAATGGGCTTCATGCACACAGCCCAAAGATGAAAATGAAAGCAACCTAAATTGCCAATTTGCTGAAATTACTACTTCAAATAATAAACTCGGCGATATGGAGTATGGCAGCTCTCTGATCCTGTCACTTGTAAGAGATCTGCACAACTTATTTTTTAATTGCATTACCAAAGTGATATTAAACAACCAGGGGTAGATGTAGATGATGAAAAAAGTAGGTCATGTAAAATATATATTTTATTATTATTAAAAATAAAGTTACTTCTCTGTCCCAGAACAACAACAAACACACACACACACACACAGAGAGACACACACAAGAAAGGTGACAAGTCAGCAGTATTTGGAAAAATGTTCATGTTTCACTTCAAAAACCTGTCCAGTTGGATTACCGAGATAAAGCGTGCGAGGTCTCCGCTTGCTTGCAGCAGAAATGGACTAATTTCCTCAGATGTGTATGCCAGGTACTGCTACCTTCAGAACCCCCATTACTTTGGAGGCCTTCCAAAAAAAACACACACACACAACAGGACCGTCCCTTTCATCAGCAACTTGATCGACAGGGACTCTGTGGGTGGATGGGGTGGGGGGGAGAGCAAAAGACAGCTCGGTAATTCGCAGCTGCTGCTGATTAGAAGTCTGCACAGCTCAACGGGAGTCACTGGGGAACCTGCAGTAATTGCTGGAGTAGGAGGCTGTTTTGGACGCTAAAGGCATGGGGAGGGGGACGGGGGGGATACATCACTGTAGGAGGTAGAAATGAAAATGTGACTCCAACCCCTGGCTTCCCCAGTCACACCAGCCAATCAGGGAGCACGGAATTTTCAGAGCTACCTGCGGAGATTGTGATCCTCTTCATTTGTTCTTGGAGAAGATGTAAAAAAATACTGGTCAAAACTATGGAAAGGATATCTGTATTAGCAATATATCATTACTACTATTATTATTATTATTTCGGTATTAATGGTACACTTTATATTTGCATAATGGCAAAGGGTCCTCTAAAACTCAATAAATCCCTAAAAATACAGTAGCTTATCGTGCAACTCCAAATCCTGTCTGTGAGAGTGATGTAGCTAAAGACTATTTAAGAGCCTGATGCTGGTAACACTACCGACCATGTGCTTGATCAAAGAAAGATTGCACTAGTTTCATAACCTGGTTACCTTTACACTTATAAATGCTGTGCTTATAAATGCCTGGTGTTAAATAAAGTGATATCCAAAAAATTGAATTCTGGAACAGAGCATCAAGTCCCATATGTATTTGGAAATGTATAGTTATTAGAAGAGATATAACAGTACATGGGTAAATTCATAATTCATTAACCAAGTGGATATTAAGAATGTCAAGAGTATTGACTGAAATCCACACTGACCTTCCCAAGGTTTACTATAGACTTTGCTGCATGCGGTTACATCTACCTTCCTTTTCAAAGTCAATAATCTTATTTCAATTATCCTCCCCCCAAGATAAAAACATTAAAAAAAAATACTTTGTAAAGTTCCAGATTTTATAACACATTTTGTTTCATTTGTCACTAAAAGCCACCCTGCTTTTCCAAAGCTACAAGAATACTGAGCTCTTGTCCAACTATAGAAATCGGTATAAATTTATGATAAACACTCCACATCAAATATTTGGGAATTGTGGGGGGGGGGGGAACTAATTATACTGAAAATATTCATAGAATATGGCCTAAAGTTAGTGGTACATTTCCGCTTTTCATTTAAAGTTTTGCAAATTAAATTTATAAGCAGCTATAATTCTACATTATGTTGAAAAAATAAATGCCTAATCACGTTTATTCTACCACAACACTATTCTCAGTGTGCCCTCTCTAGCTGTCATTTAAGCATGAACAGGAAACCTAAATTCATAATTCTGTGCATCACAAAAGACAATTTAGGTCAGTCATTTAATAGATAGGCGTGTTTGTATTAAACTCATCTTATATTTATCTTCTGCTTAGTATTAATGGCATCTGATCAATTATTTACCCTGCCATTCTTTTCATTTACCCATGCTGAATGCCATTTCACATTGAATATTGGTTTTGAATGGATTAAATTATCTCAGTCCAACCAGGGTGCCAGTTAAATCTGTTTCCTGAGATCGCACAGGATTTCTGACCAGCTCTTGTATTCTCGCATATTTACTGAATTTTGATGAAGGGCTGCTCAGTTATGCCAGTTTTTATTTTCAGTTGTTGTCATGTTTAGTTCAGCGTTTTTTGTTTGTTTTTTACATTTAAAGGTCATAGCATTAGCTGTCTTAGCTGATGACCTTTTACCATTAAGAATCAATATATAACCTTATCTGTGAAGATCTGAGTGGAAACTTTGTTTAGTGCCAAGCACAGATTTCACAGTCATTTCCAATGCACAGCAGCCGTCTACCTAATGTTCTATTCACAAACACAAGGGACCCGACTGCTCCCTAGCAACCAGTGTGCTTTGCAGAATCAGCTATGCATTCAATACGTTTTATTTCACAATCATTTCAGTTTTTTATTTTTATTACTTATTTATTTTTGGCCCATGTGGGTGGCATTTCAAAGTATGTGTCACACCAAATGTTTGTTAGGAGTCAAAGAAAATATTCCATTGTGTTTCAAATTGAATAGAACTGCAACGTAAAACGCAAATAGGCCCTGGGTTACCTTGGGATGTCCTTGAAGGGGATATGTTGACACTTCTTTATTCTTCTCTCTAGAGAGAAAGCCCTTCACTCACAATCCATGTAATGGCCCCGGTTGGAAATTATCAGGGCACTTAATTATGTAATATCCATAGCACACATTACCCTGATATACATGATTATTACACACAGACATATGTCCTCCATTACCTCACTTCTCTTTTACTCTGGTTTGATCTGCTCTATTTCAAATTGTACATTCCTTGCTCAGCTAAAAGTTAAATCCAAGTGGTCCAATAAAAGCAGAATAATATAAACCCACTGCTTCAAAAAGAGTCACTCAAATAATAACAGTAGACCTTGGAAAAGGTAAGGTTGGCATCCAGTTTTAATTTACCTTATGCTGCGGCATATTGTAGACACCAGGGGATGTTGTCAAAACATTGGAAAATATTTTTATAAAATTACATTCATATAACTGCATTCCAGTGACCAAAATATTCACAAATACAATGCAACATAAACGGAAATTGATTAAAGTAAAATGAGAAAACAAATCTGTATGTGCATGCAAAATAATAGAATCGTACTTGACATATATTGCAATCCCAAGGATGGATCTATGATATGTGTAGACAACGGTACTGTACAACAGATATTGAAGAGAACGAGTGGGCAGGGGGATGCATTTCTACAATATATTATAAAATATTGTACAATACACTCGAACTCACAACATTGTCAGATGTATACATGTCATGACTAAATGAAGATTAAGTATTTTCCCCGATTGTAAAGTGAATTTTAAAACACTCTGCCTAGACATTGTACAAAAAATTACATTCAATATTAGAATTATCCTGTTTAATTGAGTGTATGTTTTGTTTTTAATATGTAATTTACATAAAATATATGTATGAGGAGCCATTTATTTCATTATAATATGTACACATTTTTTAATGTTCTTATTTAAAGCAATTTAATTCTCTACAAATAATTATTTATCTAATATAAACTGGTTTGATTATCCTATTTTCCCCACAAGACTTCAAAAATAATGCAAGAATGAATCAATGCTGAGTAAAGACATTTGAATTACCTCCTAGTAAGCTAATTAATTACCTAAATTATTAACACAGCCTAGTTATTTTCAGCCTGATCCCTGGGAAATAAGTAACATAACGTCCGTATTTTAAGACTATACGAGTTTAAAATTGTATTATACTAAATGGAATTTATTTAACCTCTTTGGGGCATATTTAAAGGATTTAAAGTGTTCTGTGCTTTATGAAAGGCAAAGCAATTTACTCTTTACGACTGGCCTAAGTACTGAAATAAAAAAATAATAAAAAAGCAAATCCCGAGCCTGGAGAAAAAACCAAAAATCATTGAATGAGTCCAGTCACCAACAAGGGACTTATACATAAAATTCTGTCATTGTGTCAATAGGAGTTGGTTTATTACACACATTAATTTGTATACTTTCTTGTCCTAATAATGTGTGTAAGCATGACACATACTGTAAGTTTAATAGCACGAACAAATTTGTCTTGAAATATCTTACTTTTTACATACTTCTAATTATTTAGGCCTACATTTCTTACACATTTCTTTGTTATCAAGAGCTTTATGCATTTATTCACTATCTGTATATTTATTTTCTTAAAAGCCGGTAAAAATATTTTTTTTCTATGTATATTCAAGGTAAGAATTAAAGGACACTGTTTTCTCTCTACACTTCTCCTGCTGGAGACCTTCAAGGGCCTGATGGCCTGGGATTGTCCTGTAAGTTGCCTCTGCAAAGGCCCAGTCGTCAAATGCTGCGAGCCTCAGCAAGTGCTCTTTCTCCCTGTGAAAGGGCATCCTAACGTAACGGAATTGCTTCTGGATTCCTGCAGACTATTTGTCCTGAACAGTGACACTCTGCAGAACTTCAGCAGTTTGGAGAAGCTGTCAGTTAAGAGAACCAACCTCTCCTCCCTTGACACTGATGCGTTCCATTACCTCCCAAGCCTCAGATCACTGATACTGGAAGACGTTAACCTCAGTAACACAGCAATACATCACAACACCTTTGCTGGACTGCAGATTACATCGCTGAGCCTGCGGAATAATCATCTGGATCGAATCGAGCGACACACATTCGCCGGCCTTGTAAATGTGGAACACCTCGATCTCTCAATGAACAAAATTGTGTCAATTGAAGAAAAAAGCTTCACCACCTTGAAAAGTCTCCAAGTCCTCAATTTGGAAAACAACAGCCTGAGCACCATTACCCCACTGTGGTTCAGTGGAGTTTCCTTAAATGGCACAGGCATGCAGATCAGTCTTCGAGGAAACAATTTAATCTGCGAGTGCAAGTACAGGGGAATAGATTTACCAGAATATGCGTGGTTTAAAAGGTCTGTGATTTTACCAAATAAGACATGCATGGTACATACAGTGATGGAGGAATGTCAACCCCCACATCTACAGAATCCTTACCAAGTGGTACATGGGAAAGTCTCACAGACACTAAATCTACACTGCACAGTCACAGGGTTTCCTTTCCCAAAGGTTAGCTGGATTCTCTACAATGGTTTTCAGCTCTCAAACAACGGTTTTCCTCCATTCTATGACAAAAATGGAACCTTGAACATTAAACTGGTGCATTCCAGTTTCGGTGGACTTTATGCTTGTGTGGCTACAAACCTCGAAGGGACAGCAATTGGCTTGTATAACCTTGTGATACAATATACTGCCATATCGATGCCTCCTTTGAACAGCAATCCTACCATCATCCTTCCCACTAATCCGACAATAACAATAAGCAGAAACTTGTGGGCGATGTTATGGATATCATTAGCTATTCTGATTGTTATTTCCATCTTTGCTCTTTTTGGTTTCTGCAGGTGCCTTTTCAGGTATATCCAACAGCACATGCACAGCGATTTCACCTTCAACCAATTTGTCGATACCCCTAATATCCTAACCCTCCCTGAGAATCCTCAACCTATCTCTGACTCGGAGGAGAGACCCTCCCAAGTGATGCACTGGTCAAGGGACAACAGCGAGGATACCCCTCCACAACTCTCGAGACAAAGCAATGGAAGTAGCCAACAGCTACAGCACAGGGCTCAAGAACCAGCTCAAATATAAGTAATATGGACTAGGGAATAAAACAGTGTCACAGGCTATTAAGCAAACTACCAGCAGATGAGATTTAGGAAAAGTGAGATGTAGTTGTCTGATTGTCTGAATACAAGACATTTCCAAGCATTCAGCCCCCACATTCAGGATTTACAATTCTGCTTGATTCATAACATTTTCTCATTTGAAGTCCCTAGGGCATAGGCTGCCCAAGGATACAGCAAAAGTTGTGTTAGATCCCCACAAATCACAAATTACATACTTGTACATTATAGTGTTTTTATTTTGAAGTATTAGAAAGGGTCTTCTGACGATAAATTCAACCATGCTTGGGTACAAATTTGGAATTTGTGATTACTGGGTGGGTCAAATTTTGATTTGGTCAAAACCTTAATTTCTTAATTTAATCTTTGTCCCTCCACCGTAGAATACACATCCACAACACATACATTATGCTGGGTCATGAGATGTTGCTTTTGAACCATCTCGAGGGGACATAACCTAATCACTCTGCAAGCTGCAGTTACTTGAGCATACAGGCTCACTTCATACAACACTAACTTGATGGATCAGCTGATTGACAAGGGATTTCCAATTACTTAAGTCATGAAGTTAAATGTATGGATATATTAATATGTGCATTTTGAAAGGCTTTACTCTAGGATGATAAGCAAAACTGATATATGCTAAATAAATTGCTTTGGCTCCAAGTACAGTTCAACCTGGTTTAATGTTTATTTATTGCATCTATTTTTTTACTTGTGTGTTTTTGGGACTAATTTACTGCAGGCAGATTTATAAACATTGGGAAATGGCTACCTCGCCAGCACTGTCCTCAGAACAGCCATTTAATTTAATGTAATATGCTAAAAGTGTCAGTAAAACTATTTTAATGGTCTGTCTTTGAGAAATCAATGAAGTTCAACAGGGCATTTTATTCCTATACGGTCCTGTGAGTTTATGTTGTACAGAATTCGAAAGCGAAGACAGATGCAAGAGAGCTACGAATAGAGCAGGTCACGATAATGCTTGGCTGCACAAAGCAGGACTATGAAAGACACTTTCCCCCATTAATATTCTGCTCTCACTCTGCCCTTTTATGGAGCCTGAGATGGGACTGCTTTGACGCCAAAGTACATGCCAATAGATGCCCATCCCTGAATCGCCTAAAATCTGACTTTAACCCTAATCCATTCACAAACCCAGTTTAGAAATCAATTAATAGTGTTAATTGGGTCATTTATGTTTTTTTTTTTGTTTTGTTTTTTTAATAATGTCCTAGAATACTTAACAAAATAGAAAACCAATGCCAATAAAACATTTTCTCTTTGAACCATGGTATCTCCCTCTGGGCTGTTCAGCAGGGTTGCTAGCATCAATAGAAGGCTGAAATCCCAAGGGAAATGACAAATACTGACCCTGTTAAGGAGTCTTAAATGCAAACTACTTTTCTACACTGATGGGTTTTAGCATTAACATCTGACATACAGAAAACTCTCTCTTACTGACATATTGATCAGAACACTGAAATAAGATACATTACATTCAGTGTTTGTTTCCAGATTCATTGTCTGTTTTCATACATTTTCTTTTTTATATATATTGGGCATCTACATTTAATTTAAATATTTACATGTTTATTTGTGGAGGATCTTTACCATTTTCGCACACCTTGTGAGCATGAGGCATGGCAATTAAACTTAGTCTTATTTATTTATCCAAACATACTTCACTTTTAATATCATGAAGACATTTTTTTATTCAGATGCACACTGTATACATCTGACCTGAAGAAGAGATTAACAACTGAGACAGTCTGAACACAGAAAAATTCTATTCCATATTTATATTTATTAATCTTGTCATTCGTGCCCATTATTATAATCTTGTTTCAGGAGTGGACGACCTTATTACTCCTTGACCTTATTAATCCTTGCCCTTAGGTTAAGTTGACTTGGCTAATTTCTGTAGCACTGTGTTGTTTTTTTGCACCTGTTTGGTAAGGGCTGCATGTTCACTGGTGTTAGAGGTTAACCGTGTTAATATCATTGCTTGGCTTCATAGACTGCTTCATTTTAAAAAGTAGGTGCAATATAGCGCAAAACCAACTCAATGGTGAGGGTTTGCAAAGACATAATACAATGCATTGATTTTTGAGACTGAAAACAAAACCTCTTGAGAAAAACAGTACACAAACTAATCAAAATTATGTGTGACAGTCTCTTAATAATATTCAAAAAACTGTTGAACTGGGAGGCTATTTCTGAAAACCTGCCAATGTGTCAACTCAGATCTACTAGGGTGGCATATTAAACAAACAATCAAACAAAGAATGCCACTGTATCAGTAAAATGAGATAGTCCCCTGCAGTGTATGCATTTTAAAATTAAACTACGATTGTTTTTTTATAGCCACTTTACTACCTTCTATAAAAGACTCCCTCTCCTTTTGTATGAAGACTTAGTAATATCTTGATGCAGAAGATTTTCTCGGAATGCAGCATGTATCCATTAAAGCCAAAACCAAACTTTATTATAGACATTTAATCTTAATAAGCCGCCCAAGGCCGCTCACTCTTTTGGCCTTTACCTTATCTAGTTTATAACTACAAATTGACAAATTATTTTCTCCTACGCCATCCAAAATCTGAGAAAGCCAGCAATGTTTGAAAGCATCTTTCATTCCACCACACCCCTCTGAGAGCAAACCATTCAACAAGAGGCTCCTTTTCACTAAAGAAGCCTAAAGGTGAGATGCCATATGGACTGCAGGACCCAGAAGCTCATTGCGTTTCACTGCTGATCCGCCAAATAGAATATCCATTTTTAACTTTAGCCAACCCCATCCTGGAGGAGTCACACAACCCAGACTCAGACCTGTGCTTTCCCAGGCCATGTATTTCCACCCCTGCCCTCCCTAGACAGGCCTACAGAAAAGATACTGGGCAGGGGCAGCACAGTCTGATGCAAGCCTAACACCAGCCCTCATGCAAGTCTATGCAATATTCTCTGTAGAAATGTAAATTCGACTTAGGTCTCTAACGTTTAAAAAAAAAGATGAAATATGGGGCAAATGGGTCGTGCCGGTGCTATATCATCGAGCATAAATCATTCTATAAACCTCAGAGAGATGAAAGGAATATTCTAAGAAAGACACAGCAGCCTCTTGCAAGTGATCTATAATATATCACTATGATTTTTCCTTTATAGTCCTGTTATTATAACAATTTAAAGATGAGTCCTAAACAAAGCATATCAAAGATACAGCAGCAGTTAAGGGTAGCACGGCAATAGTAACTGGCAGATGCATTTAAGCCCACAGCAGGCGAGATTTATTACCCTGCACTGCTTTTCTTCATAAAAGAAGATATTCTTTTTATTTTTTTGAAGCAAAGAATGATGCACAAACCTGCCTTTGTGAATGAAATGGCAACCGGAACCTTATATCTATTTCTGGAGGCATCTGGAAACAAATCAATACGCTGGTCACAGAGATGCGTTGTTTTCTTCCCCAGCACAAACATGAGATTTCTTTATTTATGACATTTCCAAACAGGAGAAAAAAATGCCAGTGGTCTACCTACTGATATTTTAATTGGGAAAGGAAACACTTTTGAGCAGATGTGGGCATTGGGTGGTCAATGACAGAGCTGAAAATTACCGGACACGAATGGCCACCCTAGCTGGGCAAGAAAAGCCTACGTGCCAGACCCGGCACATCTAACATTTCTGTCCAGTCTGCCAATACTCCCAGCTACATTCCTCCATGCGCCCAACCCTGCTGTATAGGGAGGGTTGTCCATCATATAGTCTGATGGAGCACAAGTAGAACAACCAGAGTAGAAGGGTTCCACATATTACAACATCCTGAGACAAATGTTTGGTTATAACTAAACTGAAAGCTGCTACATCCTTTACATGAATGTCAGTTACGATCATTAAGACATACAACTTAATATTTTACTTTACATCTAGTGGACAGGCATTTGGAGGGGAAAAAACCTTCATCTGAGTTTATTCAAACACAATGCAACACTGGCGCCTTGCATCGAAGTTAATGTCCGTTTTCTTAGCGCTAATGTGCGACATTTAACAGAGGTTTCAAGACATTAGTTTGGAAGGTTCACCTTGCCTGACCTCCGTCCAATTTGTTTCAAGAAGTTAGTCATGTGTCCTTGACATGCCTGGAAATATCTGTCAGAGAGTAGAAATCATGTGGACTCAGGTGAAATTGCATTACAAATTCACAGCTATGTCAGAGCACACATAAGAAGAGGAGGGAAAGAAAAAAAAAATCCAACCAATTTCATTTCTATCAATTGATAATGCAAAACCCTGAAATGAAGGAGCACAAAAAAAGCCTGGTGAGATAAATGAGCAGTGCAAGGGAAAGATGTGATCACGCGGGAGGCATCAAGTGATTTATTTCAATTGTGCAAAGGAACACATTCTCCCCCAGACATTAAAAACGGGTTAAGATAATAATTTAAGGCAACATACGTCACTGTGTTTTATCAGACCCTGATAAGCACTCATTAAAGCGGAATAATAAAGGAATTTCATCTGCCAATTTAATTATGAGAAAGAATCAAAGACCAAATCCTGTTTTTCTGTGATCTTGTCTAGGTCTCCCTTTACCAAGACGCCAGCAAAAAGATACGCTTCAACGGTTGGATGAGATAATAAGCTAATGTCAGAGGCAGGGATCAAGATGACTCATAATTCATGAAATGAATAAATGCAATTATACCATAATATTAATAATACTTTTGTACACACACACACACACACACACACATTATATATATATATATATATATATACACACACACACAAAATATATATGGAATTATATATATGTAATATACACCGATCAGCCATAACATTATGACCACTGACAGGTAAAGTGAATAACACTGAAGATCTCGTTATCATGGCACCTGTCAGTGGGTGGGATATATTAGGCAGCAAGTGAACATTTTGTCTTCAAAGTTGATGTGTTAGAAGCAGGAAAAATGGGCAAGCGTAAGGATCTGAGCGACTTTGACAAGGGCCAAATTGTGATGGCTAGACGACTGGGACAGAGCATCTCCAAAACTGCAGCTCTTGTGGGGTGTTCCCGGTCTGCAGTGGTCAGTACCTATCAAAAGTGGTCCAAGGAAGGAAAAGCGGTGAACCGGCGACAGGGTCATGGGCGGCCAAGGCTCATTGATGCACGTGAGGAGCGAAGGCTGGCCCGTGTGGTCCGATCCAACAGACGAGCTACTGTAGCTCAAATTGCTGAAAAAGTTAATGCTGGTTCTGATAGAAAGGTGTCAGAACACACAGTGCATCGCAGTTTGTTGCGTATGGGGCTGCGTAGCCGCAGACCAGTCAGGGTGCCCATGCTGACCCCTGTCCACTGCCGAAAGCGCCTACAATGGGCACGTGAGTATCAGAACTGGACCACGGAGCAATGGAAGAAGGTGGCCTGATCTGATGAATCACGAGTTCAAGGTGTTGACTTGGCCCCCAAATTCCCCAGATCTCAATCCAATCGAGCATCTGTGGGATGTGCTGGACAAACAAGTCCGATCCATGGAAGCCCCACCTCACAACTTACAGGACTTAAAGGATCTGCTGCTAACGTCTTGGTGCCTAATACCACAGCACACCTTCAGAGGTCTAGTGGAGTCCATGCCTCGACGGGTCAGGGCTGTTTTGGCGGCAGAAGGGGGACCTACACAGTATTAGGCAGGTGGTCATAATGTCGTGGCTGATCAGTGTATATAGGATAATATTTTTAAACATATTCCTACAGCCTTTTAAGTTAGTCTGTTGTATTTTTCATTCTACACTTGACATCCTGGGTTTCTTTTTTGTCTCACCTGGAAAGGGATCCCAACGCTTAACACAGTGTATGAGAAGTGACAGAGTGAGATGGAATCGTTTGTAAAAGGATCACATACCTGATTTATTTAAACGTACCTGATATGATCAAGTGTTGTGATGCTTGGAGACACTGGAAGGTCATTGTTTTACAACTGCTGGCACTGGGCAAAAGTGACCGTGATAAGCAACATCCTACTCAGTATGATAAGTCACCTGTGAAGTTTGGTATTTGATCATTATAGATTCCAGAGCTACAGCTTGTTGGTCCTTCTACATCAATGACCAAACTGTCATATCTTATTGTGCAGAATTACTGGCTGGATAAACAACACAGATGAATGCTATATGGATTGTAACCGCAGGGAGATAAGGTTGTTGCCCTCTTTGACCTAACATCACTCTGTATGCCATTCAAAATCATGCATCCTTCTTTCCGAAGTACAAGAGCACAGTAAATTAGGGTGTTATTCCTAGTCTGGCTTCTCATGGCGAGTGCAATAAAGACAAACGAAGACTGAGATTAAAAAAATAGGGTATCAAATGTATCAACGAGGGTCCCCTCATTCCTGAGAAGAAATGTGCTCATCACATTTTCAGGAAGTATTTTAAACTCTGTCTGGAGCCCAAATTCACCACTATAGTGCAGTGAGAAATATTGCTCAATTAAGTTTTCTTTTTCTAGCAATTTTTTTCCCCTTTCCTCTCTCATCTTTATTAATGCCAGCCCTGAGAAAAAAAAAAAAAACTAAAATCAATAGAAGCAGTTTCAAACCTGGAAAGAAATTACAAAGATGCTTTTGCTGGACTAGTTACCAGTTCCAGTTGCTGCCTCTTATAATTAATATAGCTGCCTACATATTCATACCACGATGAGATGCTGCAATAAACTGATAAACCAGATTACTCTCCCTTGGGTTAGTAGACTCTAATATATGCACTGCATGATGCCTTCCTTACTTCCATAGATAATGAACACTGCCATCTAGTGATTTTCATTTCTTTCATATTGACAAAATATATATATATTGAGAAAAAAAATAAAGCACCAGTTGATGTACTGCACATCATTTTAATGTTCAGTTAAAGTTCATTTTGGCCAAAGACGAACAAACAAGGAATCTATTTCATGAGAGCACAGCTTTAAATCCTATTATAAATATCACCAGCAGGAACACGAGTAAGACCCTCAGAAAGGGAAAGGGAGAAAGCTGGAATTGGAAAGACCTGTCACCTGTGGGAGGCAGAATGCGTCTGCGAGGTAATCCAGCTCAACCGCTGAGAAGCACTGAAGCATTCTTATTAAAACTTGCGGACTGAAAATTGACCTTTAGTATGAGGAAAATATCCACAAGAACACTGAATGTTAAATCCTTTAAGATAACGGACACCTTAGTGATCATATTTAAAGTTTTGGAGGAAAATAAACCACAAATAAAGCCTCCAAGAGAGACTGGCTTTGTCCTTTGACTTTCTCTCACATCCCAACGGCATTCATACAGACATACCTCCACGACAAATGACAAAATGATTCCTGTACTTCAATTACCTTCCTCACAACATCTGACCTTTTAAGGCCATTGGTTTTGGCTAAATCACTATAAAGCATGCCTGGGGAATCAAAGTGAAATAAGACAAATGGACCATTAATAACAAATACAGTGGCTCTCAAAATTATTCACCCCCCTTGGATTTCAACCACATTTCATTGTGAAATCTGAATAGATTTAATCAGGAGTTTTTGCCACTGATCAATACAGTTAATGTCCATAATGTCAAAGTGAAAATATAATCTGCAAGTTGTTCTAAATTAATTACAAATACAAAACAGAAAATAGTTGAATGCATAAGTAATCACCCCCTTTGCTATGACGCACCTGATTGGGCTGTGGTGAAATCAGTTGTGTTTAGATGTCACATAATTAGTTGAATGGAGTCCACCTCTTTGCAATTAAGGTGTTTCACAGGTTAAATACACTCATCTCTGGGAGGTCTCACAGTTGGTTAGTACAATTCCTAACAAAAACTACATCATGAAATGAAGGAAAATTCAAAGCAAATCCGAATACAGTTATTCAAAAGTACCAATCAGGGATAGGATAGAAGAACATTTCCAAGGCATTGAATATCCCATGGAGCACAGTAAAGTTTATTATTAAGAAATGGAGAGAATGTGGCACAACTGTGAATCTGCCTAGATCAGGCTGTCCTCAAAAACTGAGTATCCGGGTGAGAAGGGCACTAGTCCGGGAGGCCACCAAGAAGCCTATGGCAATTCTAAAGGAGTTACAGTTTTCCATGGCTGAGCTGGGAGACACTGTGCTGACTGCAACAGTCCAGGTGCTTTACAAAAGTGGCCTTTAATCTGAGAGTGGCAAAACAAAAGCCACTGTTGAAAAAAACTCACATCAAATCTTGGCTAGTGTTTGCTAGAAGGCATGTGGGAGACTGAGACCAAGTGGAGGAAGATTCTATGGTCTGATGAGACCAAATTAGAGCTTTTTGGCCTCAATGCTAAGCGCTATGTTTGGCACAAGCCTAACATCGTACAACATCCTGAGAATACAATCCTTATTGTGAAGCATGGTGGTGGCAGCATTATGCAATGGGGATGATTCTGGTGTCAGGGCCAGGACCTTGTAAAGATAGAGGGCAAAATGGATGCAGCAAAGTACAGAGAAATACTGGAAGAAATCCTGTTGAAGTTTGCAAAAGACCTGGGACAATGACCCCAAATATACAGCCAATGTCAAAAGGTCAATGTCCTTGAGTGGCCCAGTCAAAGCCTAGATTCTCCTATTCCAATCCCAATCCAATTGAGAATATGTGAAAAGAGTTGAAAATTATATTAACTTATATTATCCACATAGACTCATGGCTATAATTGCTGCCAAAGGTGCCTCTACCAAATATTGACTGAAGGGGTGATTACTTATGCATTCAATAACTTTCTGGTTTATTTGTAAATAATTTAGAACAATTTGCAAATTACACTATCAGTCAAAAGTTTTACAACACGTCAATTTTTCCAGTTTTTTTTTTAAATGTACGTAGTTTAATGCCTCAATGTACTCTGAAATTAAAGCATAGAACAAATAAACAATTGGAGATAAAATAATAAATCATGGAATCATTTTAACAAAATTGTATCAAAATTTTTGACTCAAAGTAGCCACCTTTTGCAGATACAACAGCAGAACACACTTGTGGCATTCTTTCTACAATGGAAATCAAACATTGTGAAAGTTCATCTCAACACTGTTGTAAAAGTTCCCAGAAATGTGTTGCACTTGTCGGTTGCTTTGCTTTCACCCTTTTGTCCAGTTCATCCCAAACCAACTCGATGGGGTTTAAGTCTGGAGTCTGTGCTGACCATTCCATGATTTGAAGCCTACAGTCTTGTTCTTTTCTTCTAAGGTAGATCTGACATAACCTGGATATATGTTTTGGGTCATTATCTTCTTGCAAGATGAACCCCTGACCAACTAGGCGTATACCAGAGGGTACTGCATGGTGCTGCAAAATGCTGTTAGCCATTTTGGTTCAGGGTGCCACTCAGTCTATGCAAGTCGCCGACTCTGGATCCAGCAAAAGAGAAACATCCTTTCGTCTACTCGACAGCATACAAAAACCCTGTGTGATGAACCAAAGATTTCAAATTTTGATTAATCAGTCTATAAGACCTTCTTCCAGTCTTCATTAGTCCACTGGCAGTGCTTCATGGCCAAGGCAAGCCTCCTCTTCTTATTCAGTTATCTTAGCAATGGTTTTCTTACTGCCACTCGACCTATCAAACCTGCAGCACAAAGCCTTCACTTCTGACCGTTTACCTTTGTACCATTTCAGGTTATTCACTGGACTTGAACTTGAACTGCTTAAATTTACATAAAAACAGGAACAGTAGGGGTGTTCTAAAATGTTTGACCAGTATTGTATATTTTTCATTATGGACATTTTCAGTGTTGATCAGTAACAAAAACTCCTGATTAAATCCATTCTGATGTCATGTTGTAACACAATGAAATCTGGAAAAGTCCAAGGTCCATGGTCCACAGTCACTATGTGTATTGTACAATAGAGACACCTGCACAAAGCCAGTCTCACTTCAAATTGACTCATCCTTTTTCTATAGCAATTTTTTGTCATTCCACTTTTATTCAGTTACATTGATTTGGTCCCTTGGCTTAAAAGCCAATGATGGCCTACCTTCATTGCTATGGCCACACATAACTGTACATGAAACTGACAGTGAAAAAGAGCTATAGCTTTGTGCTGGTCTTTTGAATTAAGCTCCTTCCATACAGGTCCATTGGAGAACTCCGATTTTGATAACCTGTGTACAGTTTGGGGATTTCTGTCGATGCTTTCATGCACATTTTGTAAAAGTAAGAAGAGCTGTCTCCTCCTCTCAATTCCATTAGGGATCATGGCAGAGGTATCACTGTCTCCTTCTGTAAATTACTGAGCAATAAACTACTTACATGGACCCACAGCCCCTTGTCAAATCGCTCTCATTCTTCAACTCCCTCAGTTTTTTATTTTATTAATATAAGCACTCTGCTCCTTTGGGGCATATAAGCCCACAGTAGCATAAGAAACTCTACAAGGTTTAAGATTAGATTTTTATTTTAGCTATACTTTACTTTTTTGGAGATGGTTCTGTCAAAGCTTATGAACATTGAGAAACTATGACATTTTGTTCTCTGCATGACTGAAGGTAGTGATTTTGGAGAGTTAAAAAAAAATAAAGACTTAGAACCTTATCAACATGATAAAACAAAAGAAGTTGACAAAAAATGAATCCAAGGCACTATTTCAAAGACACTTTTAATTGTCACTCCCTCATCTTATGAAAGGAAATTCTGAGGCAGAAATTGCCCATTACAGCAACATATTAAATGAGAATTCAGGATACACACAGTCCCCAGATGCATTTTAAAACAAATGAAGTCATACAGGACTAAATGAAACAGTGTCAAAGAATTGTCCTAGTTCTGGGTCTGTGTGTTCCAAAGCATTTTTGAAAAATTATTGTGCATGTGAGGTCTGTTTGATGTGAACCTTCTCCCATGATGACATTTCTGCTGTTGATGGTATTACATTGTGCACTGAGCAGAAGATAATTGTAGTTTGTGGTACTGTGACAGAAAACTTAAAGGTTATGTGTAGCCCTGCTAGAGCTTACATATTAGTAGAAAATTGCATGTTATGAGCCGGACGGTAATGAATGGTCTTGCCTTTATGCCTTGGATATGATTCAATCCTTTAAGGTATTCTCTGTTCATTGCAGGGAACTGTCATACATTTAAAAAATGAATCAATACAGCCAATTTTCTTTTTTAATTGTTTTCCATTATTATTTTTGTTCTTGTTTATTTGTACACTTTAGCCAATGCTGGGCTTTAATATTTGATCCCTAATGTGTACTTACAATATAAATATATGCTTACAGTATGGTACACCCAAAACTTTGAGAAGGCTTAAGCGGTGGCCTTGTCTTGGAGCCAGCTGTGCGCAGCCTGCAGGTGGCAGAGCTCATAAAGGGTACAGGAGTATGATTTTGCAAATTCACAATGGCTCGTCTATATTTTATCCTGTCAATGTGATGTCGGGTTGTGTTGCCGAGAGCAGCAGCAGCAGACAGGTCATCAGAGCCAATTAAGAAGTGTTTGGTGGTCAAGACACTCCCCTGGAGAAACACAACTGTCTCTATTTGTGCTTTGCTTTTCTCTCTCTCCACTTTCCCATTTTCCCTGCTTTGTGTGCAGTATAGGATATATTATGGATCCCTCGAGGGTTACACAGAAACTTCACACTGACTAAATGAAAGAGAAAGCTTTTCTTTTAACATGCAAAAAAATAAACAACAACAAAAAACTGTGAACTGTAGAACTGCATTCTAAAAAAAAAAATACCACCCAGAATTGAATTGCATTCATTTGTCTGGTTTTCTTTGTTATTTTCAACCACCACTGTTTTGGTTAGTGTAATAGATTTAAAAAAAACTGGATGAACTGGACTCCCTTTATTTACATGCATTTATGTTCCATATACATTTAACCCTTCTACCATATATCGCAGTTATATGCATAAGCATATGAGTCTAAAGAAATAATAATATTGGTGCTACAGGAAAATCATGACATTCTGATATAGAGAGCGGATATCACCAAAAACAACTGAAAAACAGTGTAGGTTTGAGCTGTGACTCCCTCCTTACAAGAGAATTCAAATTCAAATATAAGACTACTGTTTTTGTGGAACAAGCTTAATCGTTTCCATTGAGTTAAATATTAAATAAAGCACAATGTTCACCGCTGTTAAAATGCTTTATACCAAGTCATATACTGATCAAGATTAATATTACGAACAGCTTGAGGCACCCTGCTCTGTGGAATATTCTACAAGGAAAGGAATGAAAGTTCAGCAAAGTGATCGATTGACAGTTGGATCATTTAATAGAACAAAATCAATGCAGCAAATGTGGAAGCTGTCCTCTTCTCTCAAAATGTTCACATTTCAGTGCTACTGTAATGCCTGACATTTATTTGTGAGATTTTTACACTGAAATGTAAAGCAGAATAAACATATAGACTTCGAGGAATAAAAGATCTTTGATTCCCAAGATGGAATCATTGTTCTTCTGAAACGCATCAACCAAGAAAAGGATGAACTATTTTTAGCGGTGTGTCAATATGGAAAGGGAGAAGGGAAGACAAAGGAGATTCCTTGTAAAGCTTCAGTGACATCGCACTCTATATTACGACAGCAGACTATTAATGACCCCACAGAGATATTTCCGTTTTTTTTATCAGCTGAACATTTAGTACAAGCAGTATACATTGTCAATCTGTTTACACATCTGTTACAGTGTAGCAATATTAATATATGAATGACCCTCTCCTTTCAAATATAAACAGATTTAAGTAAATGTTAATGTTCTGTAAAGTAAAAATAATTTGCAACAACTGGGACCATTTCACACATGCATTTTTTTGCACTAAAAACAGATGAAAGTAGTTAAGAAAGTAATCATTATTTTAAATAAATAAACAAATATATTTTCAGGACATTCTGAAAACACCTGACTTGTGACTACTTAGGCTGAAGAACTTGACTTACAATTCTTGTGCACTTCCGATAATCCATGTTATGATTTCTAGAGCAAAATAAATCAGTTTGCACTAAATTGAAGAGACATCAGCACTATTGTCCTGGAATTCATCCTATAAAGTTCGGACTGAGGTTATCTACAATGCACTCTTTGGAAACACTTAATGATTCCCTACTACTCAGGCAATGACATGATTTATATGCTGGTTACTTTTTTCTTACTATTAGCACACAGCAGCTCAAGAAAAATCAATTCTGTTGTGGCCTGTCTAGGACTCTTCACCCAAGGGAATAATTTATACTTCCTATTAATAATGCAGGGAAGAGAAATTGGCCAGTGTAGCCATGCGAACAGTTAATTATTTTATAATTACGTAATATATATATATATACACACACACACACACACACACACATTATATAAATATATATAAAGACATACATATATATACACAGTACTGTGCAAAAGTTTTAGGTAGGTGTGAAAAAATGTTGTAAAGTAAGAATGCTTTCAAAAATAGACATGTTAATAGATTATATTTATCAATTAACAAAATGCAAAGTGAGTGAACAGAAGAGAAATCTACATCAAATCCATATTTGGTGTGACCACCCTTTGCCTTCAACAGCATCAATTCTTCTAGGTACACTTGCACAAAGTCAGGGATTTTGTAGGCATATAGTCAGGTGTCTGATTAAACAATTATACCAAACAGGTGATAATGATCATCAATTCAATATGTAGGTTGAAACACAATCATTAACTGAAACAGAAACAGCTGTGTAGGAGGAATACAACTAGGTGAGGAACAGCCAAACTCAGCTAACAAGGTGAGGCTGCTGAAGACAGTTTACTGTCAAAAGTCATACACCATAGCAAGACTGAGCACAGCAACAAGACACAAGCTAGTTATACTGCATCAGTAAGGTCTCTCCCGGGAAGAAATTTCAAGGCAGACAGGGGTTTCCAGATGTGCTGTCCAAGCTCTTTTGAAGAAGCACAAAGAAACAGGCAACGTTGAGGACCATAGACACAGTGGTCGGCCAAGGAAACTTACTGCAGCAGATGAAAGACACATCATGCTTACTTCCCTTCACAAACGGAAGACGTCCAGCAGTGCCATCAGCTCAGAATTGGCAGAAAACAGTGGGACCCTGGTACACCCATCTACTGTCTGGAGAAGTCTGGTCAGAAGTGGCCTTCATGGAAGACTTGCGGCCAAAAAGCCATACCTCTGATGAGGCAACAAGGCCAAGCGACTAAACTATGCATGAAAACACACGAACTGGGCTGCAGAAAAATGGCAGCAGGTGCTCTGGACTGATGAGTCAAAATCTGAAATATTTGGCTGTAGCAGAAGGCAGTTTGTTCACCGAAGGGCTGGAGAGTGGTACATGAATGAGTGTCTGCAGGCAACAGTGAAGCATGGTGGAGGTTCCTTGTCTATTTTATCTATTAATATGTCTATTTTTGAAAGCATTCTTACTTTACATTTTTTCCACTCCTGCCTAAAACTTTTGCACAGTACTGTGTGTGTGTGTGTGTGTGTGTGTGTGTGTATATATATATATATATATATATATATATATATATATATATATATATATATATATATATATGTAACATATACACAGTCCTAATATAAAATATATCTTTGAAGCTTTGCTTCAAAACACATTACAGAATGCTCATTAGATTTCATGGGCACCATTACTGAATCAAGCCCAGTGACATACCACAAGAAAGAAAACATAGATGTCCTGAAGTGCAAATGTGTAAGAATTTGTCTAGCCTCAACCCGTGTGTTGGTTATTTTCATCCAGAAGGACATTGTGCATACAGTATTAACTGTGCCGTTATTTTAGGTGACTACTGAATGATATATGGATTATGGACTGCTAAAGCTATACATATGAACCTCACAGACACTGGGGAGGAAATACTATTATAATCTGTTAGGTACCACAGGGTTTCCAGAATAGGGTACTTCACCGACTCTTTGCTGTGAAAGACCCACATATTTGTTGAGATCTGATAAACAGCTTCACTAATAATATATTTCATAAATAAAAATAGATATTACAAAAATAAAAATGCCATAACAACACAGTGTAGAGTGTCAGAGGGGTATAGTCTATCCCTCGTCTAGTGCTGCGTGAGATGTTTTACGGCAAATTCTCTGTGACTATTCAAGAGGAACTAGTCCCCAACAGGACTAGTTACTCTTGAATATCGGTGTAGGAATACTCCGTATGCAACAGGAGTGCTAGGGCACTGTGCATGTGATCATGGGAGGGTCCACATGTTAAATTAAGGAAGGAAGGATCACGTAGGGTGAACGAGTGGGGATAAGTGAGCTACTGGCAGGGGGGTTGGACCTGCACGGTAGACACACATAGTCAGATTATAAATGAGGGGATTTGGTGGGGTATCGTTAGTAGGCGCCCTACCAAGAGTTGAGTTGCTTGTTGCAATAAACCCTCTTGTTGTTTGAGAGTGAGACTGTGTCATCACATTTGATACAATATCATAAACATGTCTAGGGCAATGATATATTTAATGGACCAAGAGTAAAACAAAATATTTAAAATACCTTGTTTTGAGATATTTTGCTTTTAATAATAAGTCTACATTTTTTAATTAAATTACATTATTTAAAACAGTCATTATATCTGTGGACATTTTTTGATTCTAAATAACGGATTTTATATTTTTTCACTGTTTTGAACAAATTTGTTCAGATCATGACAACTTTAAAGTAGCCATAAGCTGGAAAATATTAGTAGTAGCAGTTTCAGAAAAAGATACAAAGAAAATGTGATATAAACTGCAATATTGAGTTTAAAAGAAGATAAAAACAAAGATTAATCTGGTAGACTGAATGCCTATGCTTTAAAGCTCGGTATTCACAGTAGTTTTGAACAGCTTCTTTTATTATAGCACTCACCAGGGGTCACATTCTCTCTCCACAGTTTACAGACTGGCTTTGGGTTTATTACTTTAACAGTTAAAGTGAAAGGGGGTGTTAAAATACAACAATAATTCACCAGTGAACAGTCTGTTGCAGATCACCCAATAAGAGTGGTTCACTTCAGTTCTTGCCCTGTGCCTTTTCCCTTCTCTGCTTCAGATCCCACATGCAGCCTCCACCTCCAAACCAGAGACTGCTGGAAAGCTATCAAACCTCCCCCTTGATCTAATTAGATATAGCCATGACTACACAACCGGGCTCCTCAGAAAACACTCTGCAAGGTTGTAAACATTGTCAGTTTAAAGAGAGTATGTCGTGTTAAGCTTGCATTTGACAGACATTCTCAAACCTCAAACATTCAATGGATTGAACGTAGAAAGAATATATACGTATATCTGAGGGCACAAGTCTCGTCTCAACATGGATGATGTCAGAAATTAAGCCTGAAAACACACTAGAAGGGACTATTATATACTTGTTAGTCTCCAGAAAGTTAACTACTATGTCCACGCAGACTGGTGTCATTTTGCTCTTTTCTAGCATCCATGACAGCAACGCCAAAAATGTGCGTACCCTATGACAACAATGCACCAGGCATTTGATTTGTTTTTTTTATTTTCACAATGTGACTATCATTTTGAAATAAAGCAAGTGCAGGGAAAATCCATCAATACATTGAGAACTGAAGAAGGCAAACAGATTAAAGTTAAGTACACTATTTAAAATGTCAAGAAGCCTAATGAAAACACAAAAACAACACAGTAATTTAATATAAATGTAATATAAATTTAATGTGACCAAGTTCAGTTTTAGGACATATAGAAAATAAGCATGTGTTCCTTCATTTTCTTTAGTGAGCTGCATTTCTTCAAAACTATGGTTACAAGACCATAGGGATGAAACGGTATGAAAATTTCATATCACGATTATAGTGACCAAAATTATCACGGTTATCAGTATTATTACGGTATTGTTAAAATGTGCTGGAAATGTTCAAAAAGTACTGATACACACACTGAAATCATTTAACTGATTTTTATATTGAAACCAACAAACAACAAATAAAATTAGCAGCACTATGCACTTTTTGTAAGCATAACCATTAAAATAATAACATTAACATTAAAGATGGCACCATGTGGCCATGAGAGGTAAAAGTATCCCTAGTGCAGGTTTTAAATAACACAACATTAAGTAAGCAAATCAAATGTGCATATAAAAGCAGCAAAAGTAAAGCAATGTGCATGAACCAAGTCAACGACTGCCAGATTTTAAATGAACAAAATATGTTGTTTGGGTGACTAAACTACATGTCATCGTATGCACTGGGTGAATAGAGTCTGCAGACACGACACATACAGCAGCAGAACAACGTGTAGTGTTTTTACAAGAGTAGGTAATAACACATCTAAATGTAATCTTTAAATATATATATATATATATAGTTAAATGCATTCAAGTAAATCATTGTTTTTTACAAGAACAAAAACAGTCTCGAACGAGTGGCATTTGTACAATTAATCTGTGGTATTCGGCAGAAAAACGCGGTATGCACAGTTTGATTGACAGATCAGCACAACGCAAGTCAAATGTTGCCACAGCAAATGCCGCCCTCGATAAAACTGCCATTATAGGAATTCAGATTTAGAATTGTCATTTTTAAAACACAAAATACATGTAATGAGATATGATGTTCAAACACTGAAGACCCATCAGCAATAACTGTACGAGATGTAAGACTGATAAAGAGCACTAACTTTATATGAAGGACCTCGAAACACACACATATTAACAGCGTTTTTAAACAAGGCTGAAGTGCGGTCATCACATAGACGAGCGCAGAGCGCAGTGATACGGACCCGCCACTCGCGTAAAACGCCAGAACCAGCGGCTGAGCCCAGGCTGCGTCTCTCCGAGTCCGTCCAATCAGCGCTCTCAGGCTGTGGACCAATGACGATGAAACGGTAATACTAACCGTCGGGAATTTTATCGTGAAACCCGGTAACCGTTTCATCGCTACAAGACCACAAACTTTCTTGTAAAATTGGTGAACCAAAGTCAATGCAAATTCAAGGTTGTCCGAAATGTAATGCAGATAAAGTAAGGTTATACATGATACCATCAAAGGAGAGTTGGGATTTTAAGCTTCATTTATCAAATCTATCCAAATACCCTACCTCAGCTAAAGCCATGCTAACACCATTCATACAGGAAAGTAACTCTTCTTTCCTAGGAATGAGCTCTATATTAACTGATCACTCGGCTGATAAATAAGAACTGAATTATCTTTGAATGGCCAGGAATCATTTCTGAGTTGTTGATGATGCTATTGTTGATAAATGCAGACTCATCCAAGTTCAAGCTGGCCAGCACTATATGTTCTTGTGCTCCACAATGCTGTAAATTGGGAACCGTCTTTTTTTTTTTCTTCCCTCCATTATTCATACCGGTTCATTCCTGTGCTCTACATCAGAAATTGCCATCTGCAGCTGCTTATATAATAAAAATTACTTTTTTTTGCAACGAACAAATCAGCACAGAAAAGAACATTTAAATGAACATGACTATCACTATAGATTAGGAATACATATAACTAAAACTATTCCTTAAAATATAATCACACAGACTTTACCAATTTTCACTAGAACTCACAGTCCTGCTGTAAGGTAAGTTAAATTCCATTCTTAATGCTACACATTCCATAAAATATAGGCAACCAGCTTTTTATGTCTCTGTATGTATTCTAATGTCAGACTTCACAAAAACATACTTGAAAATGAAAACATATACAGGAACATGAAGATGTCCTTGTCCTGAATACATTATTTCCTGCACACATGCATTGCACTTCATTGTATTCATACATCTGTGCCACAGCACACATTTCCATTATAAATATCCTGTTGAGTTAGCAAGTGTGGAAAAAATATATATATATATATATATATATATATTTTGTTACAAATCACCTGGAGAAGGTAAGATGTTTTACAGTGTACAGTATCTCTAACTGATTAATAGTTATATCCCTGGCTGGATTTAAGATATGAATAGAAATGTAAATGTAAAGGGTGCATGATAACAACTCAAAGATGACATTTAATATTCTACTGACACAGTAGTTTAAATTATTGTGACAAAGTTAAGAATTAACTTAGGCCTTATAAGCTTCCTTAGTATTTGGCAAGTGTTGTCACAGGGAAACATTGAACATTGGCTTTAAAGCAGCAAAAGACACTGGAGACAGTGTTATACAGCATGCATCATTACATCTTTATTAGTCAACCTTTATGTTTAACCATCCATGTAAATGCTGGCTTGATATTGGGAGGTTTATTTTCCCAGTTTACAATTTCTTACACTCCTTTGCACTTGCAAACAGGAAATCGCTTGCTTAACTGGTGCTGGAAGGTATGTATGGAATAACCAAATCCATGTATTTGTCAGACAATGCATTTCTTTAAATTTTCAGGCTTAGATCAAATGTGTTTAATCTGTGACAGCACAGCCAAATTGTCCTATCTGTGTACCTGTATAGAGAAGCAATTCAAATGTTAAATTGAAAACTAACATTTATTTATTTATCGAAAGAATGGATTTTCTTAGTTATTCCGAAGAACACAAACTGAGTACCACCTAATATGATTTATATACATACTTTGCATATGCCATCTGTAATTTTGAATAGTATTAGAACGATTAACAATTGGATTTATAGCTGCAGATTCATGTGTGTGTATATACACAAACATATACATTTGTAGTATGCATAATAGCTGCTCTCACAACAACTTATTTTCAGTACATCATATAATCTACAGTGAATTAATGTCACTAAATTACAACATTTGGCAGATTTACAAGAAAGATCTTCTCATTATTGTGAATATGGAAACTGCCATATCATCACATCTCCCTTTGCAGCAATATGTTGCCATGTTTCCAGAGTGGACTCAAATCATTTTATTTAATGGTTGGTTCTTTATGATGCAAGACTTTAATATCTATGTTGTGTAGTTACAGCTTAGTCGTTCCCTTGTCTAATACTATCAACACGATAGTGGGTGGAGAGTAGGAGGAAGTTATTAGTCCGGCTTTAGGAGCTTGACATTTCCAAAGCTATAAAAAAGGAATTATAAGGACTGAAATAATATATTCCTTAAAATAATTAACACCTTCCCAAATAAAGATTCTGCGCCATTAACACACAAATATTTTTTCTGTCACGCACACCATGAGGTACTCGATTAAACAGTGGATCCCAGCGTGGTGACATGCAAAGAAGCTGATGAACTGGAAAATTGAGAGGGATTGTATTGTATTGTATTTGGGAGATGAAGGGAAGGCTTTTGTTGGTCTTACACAGGAAGCTAGTGCAATGTGTTTGCTAAATATGAAAAGCAGCACACTTGCATAGAAGAGCTAGGAATCTGATAACCTTGAAAGCTCTTGAAAACAGGAGCTCTGACAGTGTAATCTGGGTAACATCAATGCAGAAATACAATGTCCACATTTTGGGGGGTAAGAAATCAATGAGCCTTCAACCAAAAGGCCACCAGAGAATAGAACAAAAGAGAAATGCTACAAATTAAAGTTTCACAATGGCGTCCTCTTTAATGAAAGCAAAACAGATACAAAAATCTGTAAAATCTATCAAAAAAATTTAATGAAGGCAGCCTGTGAATTAATCAAAAAGTGTGGCTAATTAGGTGTAAGCTTGCTAGTTTGGATGATGTATGCAAAGAATGCCAAAAAAGGGGTCTCAAATCAGACCAGATTTCAAATTCACCCCTTTCCTTAGAGCCATTGTTCGAATATGCAAAAGACCAGCTTCAGTGACTAACGATGACTAAGACTTTCAAAAACAACAGTATTGTACTGCACGAGGAAGATTAAATATAAGTTTGACTATATTATATGAAGCCCATATGGAAAATGCAAACTTAAAAGCACACCACACACAATTATTTATTAGATTGGTCTCTTTCTTTGTTTTTTTGCCATTGTTTTTTCTTCCTTCATTTTATTTCCATTAATTACTAAAGTAATTCAACTCAAACTGCTGCCCAGATTATATAGACACTTTGGCCCACGCACCAATCATAAACTTCCATTGAATGTACTATTAACGCTGATAGTACCGCTAGTGAAAGCAATTTTAAGATGTAATTTCCTGAGATGAAACCTTAATTCCTGTCTTTAGGTACACAGAAAACTGCAAAAGTGACTCATCTTCAGCTTTATTTTCTATTGCTAGTAATATTAGGGGCACGGCTTGGGATGCAGTTCCAGTTGAGCAGAAAGTTTTTGATTGAACACAGAAGGAAGCTAATGCCCACTAAATAAATAAAGGTTTAGGTGTTTCAAATATTAATATCCTAAAAAAAGGATGAGAATCACCAGAGCAACTAACATTGACGTTTCACCCATGTTTTGATCATACAGAATTAGATCCTGACCAATTATTTTTTCTTTTTCTCCTAAGTTGTTCGATCTGGTGAAACTGTGCATTTAAAATTATATTTTAACAACTGGACTCACCAAGTCCATATGTTAATGGGATCAGGTGAATTAAGCCCTGGTCACATTATCCCCGGGGTCTGAAGATGGATATCGCAGTTTTGTAGTCCATCATCCCTGCATATAACACAGACCATTTTAGTGAATACATTCACATAATACTCACACATTTCTTTTATGACAGTAAGGTTTATTGTTACATTTGCAACATGCATAAATAAATGCAGAAAAGATAATTGAAAATCATTCAAAATTATGGCACATACGCTAAAGACAGGAAAGAAATCCAGTGTTAAAAGATAAATCATTAACCAGAGAATTAACGGTTTGGTTATTAAAAGGCTATAACTAATCCAAGGCATAATGAATGAAAAACCTCTGGTTGGAAACCTTTTAATGGGCTTCTGTGAGGAAGTGTTTCCCAGCCATTTCATGCCTAAATCACATTTAATTAACATACCATTTTGTGAAGAAAAACTAATCCCTTCTGCCTGCCCACCCCCTTAAAACTATATTATAAATATTGTTCTTGAATGAAAAACCAGAGGCTGTCCTGATGTACATATTTGTGTATGTCAAGTAGGATTTACTTATCTATTTAATGTCTGTCGTCACTTCCAGAATTCTGTCACACACCCGACATTTTGACGATACATTTTAATTAGGGGCAGGTAACATATTAATGTAATACAAGTGTGTATAGGAATGGGTCTCTCCATTTGACTCTACAAAGCAGTATCACAGTTCAAAATAAAGATTGCAAATATGACCTACGTGCTAGACTAATTAATTGCCATATTTGTATTAATAATTCATATGTAAACGCTGTGCTAGGATTTTGGTTATCCTGTATTGCTGTACTTCTCTGGTCTTGATTCGCAGGTAGTATCAAATAAATAAAACAAAGTCACAGTGGGAAAATCAATCTTAAAAAGAAGGACATTTCCCCAGTGTCTAAGTAATCATCAGGATCAGCCAAAGTGCTGCTGTTCACTTCTGATTGTAGATTCCACATTGTGAAAAGAGGTTTAATATGGTTCTCTGATAGGCTGGGAGGAGGGCAGTATTTGCGTCAGCCGGGTCAAACGAGTCTCTGATTGCCTTTTAGAAAGACACAAACAGAAGGACTGTATCAGGGTTCAGGTTTCTGAAGGAAGGGGAGGGTAGGTGAAATATATATACAGAGAGAGAGAGAGAGAGAGTGTGTGTGTGTGTACAGTTCTGTACTGGCTTTTATTTCAAATAATTAAATCATTTATTTATATAATGCTGATAACTGAAACAGACAGAAAGAGCAAGAGATCTACGATTTAAAGTATAAGAGGGATGAAGAGGAGAAATCAATATGTAGGTTAGTGTATGTCAGAATATTTGCCTGCATAAAAGTCAAACAGCAGGCATCATCTGCTGGTGTTACAGTTTCTATTAAATAACCATTACTACTCAGTAGGATACCACGTGCCAGATACTGACACCATAGGGGTGTATACAAGTATTCCAAGTAATACTTGGAGCTGACCCACGCTTTGCTTTGCTTTCTGCCTATAAAGCTCTAGTTCTCAGGAAATAACTATTTTTTAGACTCCACTTCCTCTGCCAGAGCCGCTCGTCTTTGAAGTGATGGACGCTGTTGCAAAAAGTGACGAACATCAGTCTCCTGTCAGCCAAAATAGATATGTAAACGACGGGGAGTGGGCTGTGTGATTCTAGGTGATGCATCTTGCCGAAAGAGGAAGTGACAGCTTAGCACCGCTCACTCAGATCCTGTTATTTACTAGGTCCTCCCAACTCCGTCGACAGAAGCCCCTTCTCGATGGCAGGGATGACCTTGAATATGACAGACACAAGAGAGAGACAATTTTTTTTGCTGTTGCTGACTGGGTGTCAGGAGGGTAGATGGTATAAGTGACCTGCATTGGGTGATATATGTTGACAAAACATTTTTTAGTTTAATTTAGTGGATTTCCATTATGTTAACTGAATATACCTGACCTTGGCAGAGGCTACACCCTAAAGGCAAGGCCATCTTCAAAGCAGAAAACTTTAACCCTCAGCTGGGTCAAACAGCTGTGAAAAGAAAACTGCGTCATGCTGACAGCCTCGAGTACAATCTCCCACATCCAAAAATTAATGACTTGCAGCTAAACCTACGCACATTCAATTTCAAAACATGTATGTAGGTTTTCCATGCTAGAATTGGTGGTATAACTAGAGGTGAAGAAGACATGAAAAGGGGTCTTCTATCTATTACATGGAAAGGTACAATTCTGTTGCTATTACATTTAGCATTAAAAAGACATTACTACATGGAAGTGTTGGTTGCCCACACAGAAACACATCTGTGAAGTTTCAGACTGAAAAACAGATGATCATCCTGATTTCAATCCTAAAATAAACAAAAAATATGCAGCAGCCTTAAATAGATTAATATCATAAATACTCATCCATCTGTTAACATACTACAATATTATTAATATTATGTTGACTTATAATGTTGAAGCTGCTTTCTAGTTATTTACTGTATACTGTATCTACCCATCTGACTTATACTGAATAACTTTTATATTGGAGGTTTAAATGACAAATAAATAAAATCTCACAAGACTTGGAACTCAACTGCCTGTAATAACAGGTTAACCGAGTGTCTGATTTAATCCCAGTGTGGAGTACATCCAAGTCAACAATATGGTTCCATGGTGAAATCATGGGTAAAGAGCAATACCGTGTCAGAATATGCTGAAGTTTGAGGGCTGAAATAGGACGCTAAAAATGCAAGTGCCCAACCATGTGCCATAAGCATGTTCTCGGGGTAATTGAGAAAAAAAAAGTATGATGAATGGCAGATCCTACATTCTCTGCAGTAGTTTGATCATTGAGATATAACTCTGCAACTGTCTTTGCTCCTGTACTAAGAACAGTCTTCCAAAGATTATTGATCTCTGACTCCAATTACCTTTCAGCAATGAATAATTTAAAAGGCTCTTCAGTACATTTTAAGAGACACGTACGCACGTTGGATGTTTTCAATATAGACATCCCAATGTCTTGTGTGTCAGTGTCTTTACCCAATTGGTGTTGATTTGTTGAATTGTTTTTGTTTGTTTTGATTTTTAATTAGAATGGTTTAAGTAATTATACATTTCAGATATTCAATGCCAAAGTGTTACACTGAAAACTCCAGACAAAGAAAGCATCGTCATTACACAGCAAGAGACCCCAGCAAGACGTCTTACCAATATTGATCCAAGCACTATGAATCAACGTATTTTCATACCACGTATTCCATGTGCAGTCTGAGTTATCATCTTTGTTTTGTCATTAATTTTCTTTTGACTACCTTGGAAACCAAAGATGCATCTGTAAACAGCCTCCCCTCAACAAACCAGCACAAGACCAAAGGCTTTCAGGTGAAGAGTAGCGATTATCTTGTCAGTGTGTGACATGAGTCAGAAAATGGGAAGAGAGGGGTTTTTTTAGAATGGGATTTAAGAAAGGAGAATACGCAGAAATAAAGTGTTTTGGGTTGAACTTCATTTATGGAATAATTAGGTTAGATCTGAAATTGGGTTCCAATCATCCACTGTTAATTCATGTGGAAATATAGTGACTCTAACATGGACTACACACACATTAGAATAACAGACAAATGCCATGCACACTGCCTGCTATGGTAATGAATTAGCAGCTCAGAAGTTCCATGTTTTGTTCAGGTTTTCTCGGTTTTTACTTTTGACAGAAAATGCCTTTGTTCTGGGACCTTCAGGGTCTTGAGGAATCACTCTCTTACCCTTCAGAAGCACATTAGTTATCTTTCATCCCAGCAGGGATCTTACATTTCACATTACATTTGGTGCAGAGGAGCATCGCAGAGCATCTCAGGAGAACAGATTGTGTTCTTTTTCGTTTATAATAGATGCCCACCTCAATCACAAAACGGAAGGAGTTTTAGATGTCTCAGAAGGCCAACTGAAGCTACTGTATTTTGTGCTGCCTGTTGTTCCCATAGTGCTGGAAGATTATGAGATTGTAGCAGCATGAACAACATTTGACATCTGAAGCAACTGCAGCTGATGCATCTTGCTTCCCTGCACCAGCTCTTGTTCAACCAATTCACGATTTGTAATTCCAGCAGATATCCAATAATGCTCCCGAAGATTTGAAATAGTATATATTTTTTAAAGCACATTCAAAAAGGAAAACAAAAAGATACCTATAGTTTATCACTATGCCATGTAGGTTTCAAACACTTGGATAAGGGATACAGATCGTATAATCATACAACTTTAACATCATGTTATATTTACCACAAATATGAAATGGTAAAATATGGACCATTTTGAATCAAATGTTAACTTCAATTAACAGTCTGAATGTTTAATGTTACAGTTCCTCCATTTGTTCTTTTATTTTGTATAACGGGTGTTATACTTAATGAGAAAAGTTTTATGATTATGGCCTCCAGTGTGCATAATTCTCTAAACAAGAATAAGCAGATGCTTCAATGCCAGTTCTTCAAATTAATAGATAATTTTACATTTCTCAATCCGCATTAGCCTCAGTTCACTAATTGTAGGCGTATTAATAAATGGATGTACTTTAACATCCATAATGTAGATATAGAAGGAGAAATCATTGATTTAAATGTATTGTATGTATGTGGGGATATAACTCCGGTTGGGTGACACAAACATTTTAATTAATCAAAATGCATTTTAGATGTGCGTTTCACCATTGGACACCATTTTTGAATCCTTCACCAAGTATTTTTTTCAGGTTACAGCAAATAAAGATCCATGTACTGCTTTAATTCACACAACCTGATGGGCCATGGTCAATAGAGAACACTGTTTGTCCATGGTAACTTCACACTACCAATTCTAATGACACCACAACCTTCACACTCTCACCATACACAATGGGCAAAAGGAAAAAAGAAGAAAAAACAGTGCTCTGCGTGTATTTATTCCTCAGAAAGGCTTTTATTGTCATGACCTAGAGTTTACAGCATCGATCTGGTAATCTCAGGAGCACTCAATTCCACAATGTGACTCAGCCCAGTTCCTGGCAGACAAGTGTCCAAATCAAAATGCCATCCATTAGAGGGCGTAAATTGGCACCAGACTTTACAGTCTCACATTACTGAGCTGGAAAGAACTGGCCATAAATCTTGCATTGTCTCAGGTTTTTTTTCTTTTTCTTTTGATTGCCATCGGAATGAAGGTCCAGGTAGGTGCCTCATCAAGTAAGGATCACTCTCATATCTGATCTGTTTTAAATCATGTCTAGAATCTGCACAACCCTTTTCAGATACATCACTTTCTACATGTGCTAACTTAAAAAAAACATCACAAATTACAGTAGTCAGTAGGTATTGGCTAAAGCATCACAGAAGTCCACTTCAGGCAGCCCAACTCAATTTCAGAAAAATGCCATTCAGAAAATGTCTTCAGACAAGAATACAGCATTGTTTTAAGCTAGAGTCTATCAAAGCTATCTCAAAACACATTTAAAAAAAGGATTTGTAGGATTGTTGGCCAGAGAATGGAACATGGAAATAAATTTGAGATACTTAAAAACCAGCCAAACATAAACATATTTAAAAGAAAAGAAATAAGAACAGAAATCAAAGCCAAACAACATCAATATACTTTAAAAGTACAATGTAAATTACATTTATACAACTCTTTACATCACAGCTATAGATTTTAAAGAGTTGTGAGGTTCCAAGGTTATGCATTGAAAAGGATTATTCTGCCTCTTTATCAGTTGTAAAGGCAGGATCTTCACCAATGTAAATTGGTGCTCAAACATGTCTTCAAGTTTCTAAGCAGAACCCAACAATGACGCAAACCAAAAAGACACAATGGGAAGCAATCTAATCATTCACAAACCTTGCAAAAAAAAAAAACGAACTCGCTTTCAAACATCTGCCGAGCCTTAATATAAAGTTATTGTTCTCAATGACCCCATTATAAGATCTGAAATACAGTATGCAACCTTCTAATACATAGTGAGTCATTCTTCGAGTGCTTAAACCTGATTCATTTGTAAGAAACATCATTATAAATTGAGATCTAACCCTCTTGTGAGAGTGGAAGCTGAGTGCTGGCTTGTGTTTGGCTATTTTCAAAGTTATAACCAAGAACATGTCCTTGGAATATTGACACCGTAAAAAAGAACACTGAAGAGATTAGATGGTTTATTGTATCAATGACAACAATATGTGGACGTGTTTAATAATAGTAATAAATAGGGTTGGGAGATATAGCAGTATCATCATGGATACTGGGAATTTGTATCCAAATATAGTCTACAGGTTGTGCACAAATATATACTGTTATGTTGCCCAGTCAGTGTGTTGAAAGAGGAATTCAATTTTTCTTAAAATTGTGTGCTTTCAGACATTTACATATTAAGCCAATTTATCGCGCCAGCTAACAGCAGTTCACTAATGGATGGCAGCGAACCCCCCAGGTTTGGATATCAGCAGGAAAGAAGTGAGTTTCCGCAAACAATCTCAAAGCTAATGTATCTGATATGCAGTGATGTAGTGGAGAGTCTGAAAACCCAAACGGCAGGATACCTCCTGATGTAACAGAGTTGGGAAATCTGGATGACCAGTCCACAGGTTCATCTTTCTTAATTTCGCCCACAGCACCATAGACATCTAGTTTCTCTCCCCCCCACTGACATCTAGTCATGTTCAGTTAGGAGGTGACCTGTCTCTCTATTTAACAGCCCTGTCGAGGACGTCCCACCCCTGTACTTCAGCCTCACTCAAATGTTATGTCCTAACACAGTTCCTGAAATCCTGTCACTCTCTGATCCATTCTATTGACATTCATCCAAGATATCCAAGAGGATGCTTTGTGTCTTGTAGGTTATCACTTCAACAACTTGTCAACATATGCTGCGCAAAGACGCCCGGCATTCAGACACAGTTTTTGTCTTTCTGCTAGTCCACTATTTAAACTGACAACAGATAGTTCAGACAAAAGAGGAAGACGGGTGCCAAGCCTTTGACATGCCATTCTTGTCAAACTGCTGCAGTAAGTGACTTGGTACTATGACCATCTTTGCAGAAAATCGAGAGAGAGTGAGAATGACCTCAACTAGGTGGTGCAGAAAACATACTGAAGCTGATTTATTCATATTGTCAGCAACACTTGCACAGGCCTAGATGTCACAGGCTAATTTATTTTTACCTTTTGTGTTTCATGGCACTTATAAGCAGAGCTTCACAATTTGTCAAAATTTGCCTCACATAAATGTGGGTTCCATTGCAATGTAGAGTTAATGATGACTTCAAAATATAGTTTTACCCCCCATCGAAATCAATCATCTATCCATGGATAGGCAACTGTCTCACAGCAATATACATAATCAAAACAAAAACATGTATGAAGGCTAAAAATTTAGATTTAAACATAGGCCTTATCGATTGAAAATGTCTTCATACAGTTTGAAAAAGCATCAGTTCTTTCAACTGCCAATAGCCCTAAATACTAGTCAAGGCTTGTTTTGCAAATACTTAATTGAAACTTTATTAAATCAATTTGCAAAGAACAAGCAATGGTTTTCTACCATGTATTTTTGAAAAACAATTATTTTTTTAGGAAACTGTTGAGCATGCAAAGGCCCCCCAAAAAGTGGAAGGCTAAAAGGGCTAGATGCTGGTACTTCACTGAAGTGTCTGCATGCTTTTATATTCTAAACATAGTCATCTTAAATTTCCAATTAAAGCTGGCTCAACAGTCCATTTCACTAATCCCTTGTAGCAGGCAGTTTATGCAAATGCCCTCTGCAAATTTGAAACCTTGTCATTGGAAAACACCAGAAATCTCTTCCCTTATCGCCTCATAATATGGCATGTGCATTTTGTTGGCATACTTGTGTTAAAGACGAGGACATTACAAACTCTCAATTGAGGAACCACTTTATTTACATGCAGAACCTAAACTAAAAGCCATCCTTTTTCAATTGGACTGGATTTTCTTCCAGGTGTCCCTGTAATACAAACTGGCAGAGTCCTGTGAAAGAAAGACTGACCCAGTGTTTTACAATGCAGCATACAAATGCATTGTGTATACAGCAAAGGAATTAATCTAAATTTACTTTTCTCATCTATAAATGTTGGCCTTTATAGATGGCCAAAATGGTTACACTGTTGAAAAATAATCCAAGAGCTGTTGTGGAACTTTGATCTAAATTTCACACTTTTTTTTTTTTGCCAGGGTTTAAAATCTCACACAGACAGAAACTCCTCGTGGACATCCACATAAGTTTTTTCGCTATGTCAAGACTGAAAGGAAAACAAACCGAAAAAAGCACGTGATGTACCATCTCGGTACAATCCGACTGATTGACACGCAGGATTCTTGACAAGCCACAAGGGAGCCATTTCTATAAGCAATTAACAATCTGTCCAGCTCAACCAGACCATATCAGCAAGTCTGACAGCTTTTAATAAGACAACTCACCCCCATCTTGCCACTTTTCTGCACTAGTCCCTTCAGATTACTTCATTCTTTGATTTCCTCTCAGAAGAAAAGGACCTGCAGTAAATTAGTACTCAAAAAGATCCAAGCATTAATACCTGATATGAGCAGTGTTGCCAGCTGGATAATTGACTTTGGGGAAAGTTAAGTGTCTGATGCCAAAGGTGATGCCACCTATTAAAGGACACAGTGAATAGATGCCTGTCTGGTAATACCCACTGTGGCTGTTTGTCTCACTATAATCTGAACTAATCTGAGGTAAAAACATGGTAAAAATCTATTCACCTGGAAAAAAAAAAATACAGGATTCAGTGTTAGATGCCCTGAACAACCTAAAGAAAGCTTTCTGGCTAGAGTCCCTGTCCCAGGATGTCTGTGTACATGCCAGCAGTGTCCACAAGTCACTTCAGAAGAATAGTCAAGGGTCAGGCAGAAAATCAATTGTCAAAAAATTAGTGGGGGTGAGTAAGATATCTTAATGTAAACAATACATTCATTCATTAGCTATCTCTAAGTGTTTCTGAATCACAGAAACCTAAGTACAAAGCCTCAAACTCAGGTATACAGTAAGATGTCCACTTAAAAAGCTCAGTGCACCCGTGTGGCTATGACCACAGCTCTCTCAGATCACACTGGTTGTGCACAGAGCTACGGCAACAGACAGCAAAGTTTGATTTATGTGCCTGCAGCCCAGAGTTATCAAAAATAAACAGGTTTCCACACAGTACAATATAAAACCGTGCAGGCCATTTCTTTCTGGACAGTCTACTCCCTCAATGCCAAACTGCCTGAATAAAGGTAATCCTTTGCCAGACTGCATTGACATTATCTCTGGGAAACACTGAAGATATAGCAATAATCTATCATCACACATATTCTGCACTTTCTGAGAAATGCAGCATGTTTCCTCATCTGCTGGTTTAACTGCAGCGATCATAAAACAGCCCTTACTGAATATTTTTTAATTAATAATTCCTCCTGAGGAATTTAAACTGAATTTAAAAATAATTTGACCTTCTCTTTGAAATTCCGACCATTCAACACCTTTACCTGCTAAAGTACACTGCTCAGCTAAACGACAAAGGTAGATTTAATAAAGTTACTTTACTGGACTGTATGTTAAAATATACCTTACCTACATACTTGAATACATACTGTACATACTACATACTGTAATAGCGAAACAATCACAGAGTAGCTCTTGAAAGAAGAATATTTCAAGGCTTTTAATGAAAATAAAAAGGATTGTTATATCCTGTTGGAAACATGGGCTATAGATCTTCCACATAACTTGCATTAACTTTACAGAACAAACTGTAGTGTACTGCATGTTGACTTTGCATTGCCTTATTAGGCAGACTGCCATTAAAATACACAAATTCACTATCTATAACAAGGATTAGCATAATCAGAAGAATGTGACTTAAAAAGGGAAAGGAATTTAGAGACAATCTGAATGATTTGAATTCTTAAAAGGCATGAGAAGTAACTCTCATACATTTAGCACATAAAAGGTAATTCTGTTCCTGAAAATCAGAATGCAAAGCACATTTCTGAGGGTGATAATGAGACCAGTGTGAGTCTCTCCATCTGTCTGTCTTCCAGCAGGAGATCAGAAACTGTTCTAAACACTAGGGGCCACTAGAGAGTCAGTCATCAAATGCGGTGGACAAACTTTGCAACTTCCATATAGTTCTGCAAGCCAGTTAATTTAGACAGCATTTGCTTACTTAGACCAATCTTGAACATGAATCAAAACAAATGAACAGAAGTTTTCATTGTCAAGCCACATTCAGTCATAATGTTGAGTCTTTTTTGTTAAAATCGTTTTAGATTTACTTGTCTTGTATGTTTGATTGTTTTTTCCCCATTATGAGTTGGTGATGTACAACGGTAACAAACATCTATGCAAGAACACTCTGGTCAACGAATCCCAGCCCAAACTCCAACTGAAATCAAAAAGAAAAAGAAAAAAAAAGATAGTTTTCAACCCATCCCAGAATTACAAACATTTTGCAAACAAACATTTCTGGGGTCCTATCAGGCATTCATGCTGCAACAAAGTGTCTGGAGTGTGTTCAAATGAGTGTCTGAAATGTCAAGTGAATGCATTTCATAGACAAAGAACATGGAGTCTGTCTTTTTCGTCAAACACCTATTTTAACTATTGATCATCAGGCACTAAAATTGGATGTTTTGCATTGGCTGTCAAAGGGACAGTGTTACTTTTCCATTCAAATACCTTCAACAATCTCAACTGGTATTCCTACTATCCTGTTGCATTTTGTATGGGGAAATTAGTATTAAGTAACCTGGACTTTAATCTGTCGGCATTTATAATGTTTCTTCCGACATTTACCCTTAGCTACATAGTCAACAACTGATTAAAAATAAAGACTTAAAGTGGGTAGGCTGTTTTATTTTACACGTTTTAATACACTTGCCTTCCTCACAAACTATTAATTTTAAGGAGATGGTGCCCTCATGTGGTCTAGAATACTGCAATGTAAATTAGAGTTACAGTACAGTTACAGTACGTTAGCCAATTAGTGACTGATAGATACCAGATTAATAATTCAATATTTAATATAATTAACTTTTTGTTTTGTTTTTACATATCTGTACTTATTATTAATAATACAGTCTCAACCTCTCTGTTTTATGTTTTTTAATTAGACATCTACAACTACTAATAATAATAATAGATGAAATCTCAACTTTTTCTTATGTTTGTATTTTCTTTTTAAGGAAGATGCAGCTCACATTTGATTGACTGATTGGTTGGTTGGCTTCGCGAAACAGAAAGGTTTTCAATTTAAATCAATGAATCGTACATCAGACATTAAATAATATTAATTAACCCGAAGAAAACATAACCACTGTCATTTGTAATTTGTTGCTTTAACTTGTAACTATTGCTTGGTAGTGTAACAATTGTTAAGTCGCCCGGGATAAGGGAGTCTGCTAAAAAACAGTAATATTAACAATAACGTAAAGCAGTAGCACACAAGGGCAACATCAGCTTACCTACATGGACATACAATTTTTAATTGTTTTTAAGTTTTCAAGAAAGATGCGTCTCGTATCTCAAACTCTTCCCACAAGCCACCGCACGCATCAACACTCGGCAAGTCGTATGACGCTCGCTGATTGGTCGCAGAATAAACTATTAACGGGCGATTGACCTATTACAGTATTTATTACTGAATAGCTATTTTAACGTATATCTTACTGTTGCTAGTTATAGAAAATACAAACTTAAACTTAAACTTAAATGTTTTGCAAAATCAATATTCTCTTCATAAGGTGTCATGCCTCAATCCGGCCATTAGATGTCATCATAACCAAACAATAAACTTGTTTATATTTCAACATATCTATAACGATTTAGTTATTGATTAGAACTAGTTATTCCATCAGACCACAGATTAACACAAAACAAATATATTGTTTTATATATTGAATAAAAACATTTTTGTTACAGCTTGGCCTTTCCTGCTTGGCTGCTGGAAATGGGTATTTTGTTTTACACACCAGCAGACGTCAGTATCTCCAAATACGTTCTATTATTAGTAGTATTTATTTCGTAGCACACGCCCTTATCCAGGGCCACTTACAGTTCACACAAGAAAAAATGTCAAAGTGTCATACAGTGCAATAATACGGTCAATACAAAATACAATAAGCATGCATCCTAGTACAATGAGCTAACAAGTGCAGATGTCATACAGTGAAGTCCAAGTTCTAAAGGGAGGGGTGGTTAGAAGTGTTAACAGTGCAAGGAAACAGGTGCATAAGGATGTATAGTTTAATAAGAAAGTGCGTAAGAGCAAGAGTGCTGTGCAGCCCCGGAGATTAGGCTGCAGTGTTAGGTGTTCCTGTGTTGCAGGGGAGGTGTGGCCCTTGAGGTAGGAGGAGAACCAGGCAAGAGCAGTGCCAGAGACTTCAAGGTCATCAAGGGAGGAGAGGAGAATTGTGATTAACAGTGTCAATACTTCTAAAAGATCAGTAATGGACAGGCTCCCAATTGCATTAATCTGGAATCTTATATTGTACCATTTCTATTGCTTTAAATACAGAATCATAGGAAGGTGGCTTAAAATGTTTTTTTTACTAGTGTTTCTCAATACTCCTTTGCAGTGGTTAGATAAGTGAAAGTAAAAACTAGTAGATGCTACTTTGTTACTGCACATGATAATATATTTAAAAAAAAAAACTGTAACTCCTTTAATACATTGCCTCACATCTGTTGAAATACTTGCTTGCCTGGTAGGATCAAGCCCTTAAATTAACATTTAACCCCATTCTTGGGGATCATAATTGTTTTGTAGGGGCCCAGTTTGTTTGGCTACTGGCTGAATTTATAATAGAAAGACAACAAAGACAACAGACTAAGCACTTTTACACAATAAGAAAATGACCCTATATTTTGATTAAATGAAACATTACATTGCTCCTTTCCTGCTTGTCTCATATCATAAACAAGAGATTAAATTCAAAGTATTTGAAGAAGCGCTGGGGGAAAAAAAGAAAGTATTTTGTGCTAGCAAACAGAAAGTAAACAAACAGCATTCCTCTCATTCAATCTTGAACATGAATTGCGACATGCTAATTGAGCATTAGGCACAAGAAGAATACATTATTGCAACATACAGTAATTTTTGACATGTCATCTCCAAGACAATTACAATTCGTGCCTCCTGCTGTGACCTGGTGTTTAAAGCTGCTCTGTGTTAATTTTAACAAACAAAAGAGTTGTTTGCATATTTCAGTTAAAGTAGTGTGAGGTCAGGCAATAATGTGATCAAGGAAGCTGGAGGGGATTGTACCTGCTGTCCTCCCTGACATACAAATTACATGGACAGTGGACATTATCAGACTTATAGATCAAAACTGACCTGACAAATGCAGACAAATGTTCAGCAATAAGCGTCCTGGACTCATATTCTTCTATACATAAGGGAATGTATACATAGTGAAATATGTGCAATGTATATGGATACATAATTTAGCAGACATCTTTAACCAAGGAATTTTGCAAAGCTTTTCATACACTAACACAATGTTCTACATAAACACAACATTACAAGTGAAATATTTATATTATTAATAATACTACTAATACTAATAATAATACTACTACTAATAATAGTCTACACATTGTAGTGAATACATTTAATTTGAAAGAAAGGTGAGGAGTGACTATCTATCTATCTAGATAGATAGATTAATTGAACTATACATTTACTGTACATATAAAGTGCTGATAACTATGTGAACACCACAATACAACTCCAGGATATGTTTCTAGATGTGACATACACACACACACACACACACACACACACACACACACATGTGCCACCCCACAAAAGAAACCAGAGCTAGTATTAGCCAGTGGAAGTGCTCCGTGAATGGGAAGCCTCAGAAACTGAATCCCTCCTCACTTTCAAGATAAACATCTCAAGGTGCTCATCAATCCTGCTGCTCAGCAATACAGGCAGGCTGGGAGGGAGATGCAGAGAGTGGGGAGGGCTTTCGTTATTGGCAAATCACTTGAAGCCCACTGGGCTTGAGGATACACAACAGCGCCTTGATAAGCAGATCAAGAGGCTGTAAGGAGGAGGTGGGCGAAATAATCCATCTCCAGACCATGAAGCAGGATCTCTTCCTTCAGGCAATGACTAGGATTCCTTCCAGGCTGCACAAGGAAGCTGTCGTCTGTCAGATGGAGGATTAAATGCAACAGCACAGGAATACAAAGCTAAGAAGTTTCATCACTGCTGTATTTGTAAGTGGCAGTTATTATACCAGTTACCAATCGTATTAGGCTACCTAATAATGTCATGAAGGATGTTATTCATTTATTTGTGTGTTTGTGTGTTTGTTCCTCTCAGACAAATGCAACATGCAGGCATAATGGCTTTGTACTGTACACTTAGCAATGTTCAGAAAACAAATACTTTTTCATTGCATGCATGTATGAGAAATGCTTGTTACTTTTGTCAAATGCACAGTACCTTTCTTAAGTTTTTCTGTTGTACTCAAACCATTTTAAAACTGAACACAGCAGCAATCCATCCATCAGTAGCTTAGAAAGTATTCTTAGAAAAGTAACACCTTTCAAGTGAGATGTCTGCCTCATTTGTAAGTTGCATACAACCTTTAGGAGTACTTGTTGTGTCAAGTAACGTCATCTTTGGGAAAGACAACTCAGCAGGAAAATAGGAAGGTGTGGTCTGTAAACCTGAAATATAGTACTGTGCAACACCACGTCAGATTGGTTTTGGCTTGTTTTGTCAAAGCTTTTAAAATGTCATTACAAAGCTGTGAAGTACACGATAAAATGTAGACCACCTGTTTTTTAACACTTCAATAATGATTTATATCAGGAGCCATATATTACACATATTGCTGTGTCAGTAGTAGAAGTTAGTGATTTGAAGACAGTAGCGAGTGTTGATAAATGGGTCAAGCCCACAATAACCCTGAAATTGCTATCTTTTCAATGCACTCTGCACCAAGCCACTCAAGCAGACTCGTTTGTTTCTATATCACAAGAAAGTAGAAAACACCTTTGTTGAATGCACCAGCTTCAGAAACCGTGTATGTTTCACATGTGTGTTAGGTGTCAGCAGAGTCTGCTCCTCTCGCCAGTGCATCAGCAGGAAGTGAAATATTTATTTTATTTATAGGATTTCATCATCTGTCTACATATCTTACTTGTTTTGATTCAGTCTGTACTCTGACTCATTTGGTGACGTTTCTCAATCTTCCCAACAGAGAAACATGAATAAGAAATACAAAATAAAAATAAAAATATATTGTTTTAAAAAATGAGACCGAATCCTCAAATGGCACAGTTCTTCTATCTCTTTGAGCTTAACTTTAACTGTCTGCAGTTTAAGCAGCAGTACCAATTCCAACATGTTGATTAAAAATACCATCTTAGCTGTAAGGGTTCCTTTTCAGTAAACATCAGCATTAAACCATGATAAAACCCCACATGGTGTTAGTGCCACTGTAGTGAATAAGGCTGTTCAAATATTTCTAATCTTTCACACTGCTGTTATTTCTCCATAGTTTCCCAGGTATGCCCTCTGATAAATTATTGATAATTCTGTTCCATAAAATGCTTTCGTGGGGTTTTAAAAAGATGCTGAAACTTATGTAATGTGCCAGCAATCAAGGTGGAGATATATTTGCATAAATAAATTAATAATACAACATTTCAGATGGCACAAGACAAATTTCCCACACAGATCTGCAGCACCTATTAACAATCCACCTCCCAAAATGCCAGAAAACTAAATAGCTATTCCCATTCATCTCCAACCAACAAGGTGTTTCTTTCTAAGGTTCACATTTCCAGACAGCAGTTTGGCATTGGCCAGGACATGAACCAGCCGTATCCTGAGAGCATGTCTCACTCCCTTGCACATCAGCCTGCGTAATCGGCTGTGCCTCTACAGAAAGCAGAAGATGACTGATGTGTGTTTTCTGTCTCGCAGGCTTGATTCTCTTTGAGCCGTGAAATGGAAAGCCAGGCGACCGAAGTGAGCACGGAGAACATTGCTCTCGGGGAACGTTCCCGTTCGGAATCCAATGACTTTCTGACCTTCCAGACGGAGAGCACTGTCTTCAGCCTGTCCCGGAGCGAGTCCCTCTGGACCACAGAGTCCCGCAGTGCCTGGGAGACCTACCGGAAGCCCATCATCGTCATGTCCGCTGGCGGCGCCATATTCTTTTGTGGAATAATCCTGAGCAGCATGTATTTCATAGACTATTATAAAAAAGCCACCAACATCCTGGGCCCAGCATTCTTGTCCCTTGGCCTTATGATCCTAGTGGTTGGACTGGTGTGGGTCCCCATCATTAAGGAGAAAAGAAAACAATCTTCAGTCAAAAGGCTTTTTAGCTATTACAGGCCTCCATTTTTTCACTTATGAGGCACCTGCTTGCTTTAAACTTGAGAGTGGAAGTGGAGTTCCTTGCATATTCTACCAGAGATTCACTGTCCCTAATTGGAATGCTAGGAATCTGTCAAGAAAGTTGGGCTGCTGAGAAAAAGACACTACAGAAAACTGACATGGCTGGTTGACATTTCCAAGAGCTGTATAATATGCCTTGCTTGTTGTATTTAAGGTCTGAAATGTAATAATCAAGTCATTACCTTTAAGATTAAAATATGAACATTATGGTATTCGGAAAACAACAGCACCCTTATTAGTACTGAGCTGAGAGGGGAACGTGTGGTGAACTTGTTTTTGAAGATATCATCCTTGAAAGACGCCTATGCAATCCCTGTGGACATATCGCTGCGGAGGCCTTATCTGAAACAAACATGGGAGAGTAAATCTGAAGTATAAATGTTGTGATTGTGGAGCTCAGAATAGACATATGAAAATGATAGAGATAATATTGTGCAGTCACATGAATGGCATGAATCTTTGAAGATCCACATGTTACTGTTCATTGCGTACAAATACTGAGGGAGTGAAGATTTGAATGTCTGACCAAAAAGGGTTAGGCGCTGTGGTTGGCTTTGCAATGATCTTGTTTTAAATGCTGAACACATTTATCCATTACCTAAACTCCCCCTTGATAAACCTTTATCCTGTCCCTGACACAAATGTACAATTTCAGAGTGTGCTAAATGTTTTTTTTTTTTTTTTTTTTTTAATGTAGAGAAATATTTCACAATGTTTTTGGTTATTTTAACACAATCAAAGCAAATGTGTGGCATAATTACCATAAACCAAATTTCAAATAAAAAACCCAACCTGAGCTTGGTTTGGATCATTTGGGCTTCAATGCCAGAAGGATGGCAAGTGACTTTCTGGTATTTAACACCATGTATCAGTGACACTGAGAAAAACTGTCAAGTAATTTAATGTGTCTCAGGCAACAAGTCAGTGTTCCACATCCATACAACAGTACTAAGAGATTTGCAGCATTAAGTATTTTCAGTTTGGTTTGCAGATGGATTTAATCCTGTTTACAAAGGTGGTTTTATAGTCTCCCTTAGCTGTGATGGCTTTACTGACACCACTGTTGACTGTTGAGGCCCCTGCTATTAAACTTCCATCTTTGACAAGCTAATTATTAAACCGTAAGTGCATTCAGCAGTAAATGTTGGTTACGTTCAGTATAGAGCAGTTTTGAAGAGTGCAGTAGCATATAGTAATTCCTGCACAAGAGCTTCAGTGACCTTGCTGTAGGTGCTCAGTTTTTTGAGGTTGAACAACTTGCCTGTGCAGAATGTGAGCCCTATGCCTCCTGAACAGTTACACAGGACTTCCGCAAATAAGAGCATTGCAGCAAAGAACAGCGCAAACAGGATTGCAGCACGGACACATCCTGGCTTTAATCCTTTTGTGACTGGCTTGAATCCTTTTCCTTCTGAAATCTAACTCAAACACATCCAATATGAACAGGAGTTCACAAAAGAACATGCACTCTACATAAAATTTGGCCTGGGATGAACTTGTACCCCATGAACATCAAACACTGTATGTAACTGTAGTTTGAGCCATAATCAAAACAACAAAATTAGACATACAAACATCATACGCAATACCAAAGCTTTCAATAGAGCAAATTAGTGCTGCTGAGGTGTGGTGTGAATGTACTCCAGGCATGTTTTGTTGTGGAATCCATTGAACCTTCCTCTACCAAAACTATTTTCATGTTACAAAGGTCAATTGTGCTGGTAACAATGTCATTATCATAGGGAGTACCCATGGTGAAATAGGGCCTGGATATATTATCATTAGCATTTTAGCAGCACTTGGAATAAACAACAATGCAAGATTGTCTTTATGTCTTCTTCTGGTATATCCCCCACTTACGAATGCACACAGTTATCCATAGATAGCATTTCTTGTATGTGTTCTACCTTTAGAGGCCTCTGAAGATTATAATTTATTTTCTTTTTTGTCATATTCAACAATGGATGTAAGATGTCTCCCTATTTTTGAAAAATAACACTGGCCAGGTTTTGAAATGCTTGTTTTTTTGGTCTTGCTTCTTCATTATCTTCTGTTCAAGAATATCTCAGGTTGCAGTACGGTAAATTGAATCAGGCCACTGCAGAAATAGCTCAAAGATTGCTTTAATTGAGTTTGCTCTGGATCCCAGTTGAGATGAGAAGACAAATTCCCTCCCACTCCTGTACTCTGGAGATATATGCATTTTTTACTCTATAAGGGATTAGTGTATTCCCCTACCTTCGTCAAACTACCATTAATCAATAAGATATCTGCACCCAGAAAACCTTTATTTGGAGCTTCCAGAACCTTATTGTCTAAGAATCATGGAACTGGATAGAACTGGAAAAACACTTACAAACTGAAGTATCCCACTTATTACTTTTAAAATATTGATAGTTAAACGACTGATCATTACAATGACAAAGATGTGTTGTATTATTCATTCTCTTCAGTAACACTAACAAATTAGCAGATTGTCTTTGTTGTTCTGTCATGTTCTGGGGGTGTCAACTAAGATTTATAAGTGCTGGTTTTAAACATGATTGTGGAATGAGTATATAATTTGCAGCAGATATCACAACGTTTAATTAAGGATTTGATTCCTAGTTGATTGTAGTCATTGCTTCTTACCTAGAAGAATATTGATAATATCAGAATTTAATCTAATCCCAAGGGTACCAGTTGTGGACAAATTCAAACTAAATTCTGCTGTGGTTCTTCAATATATTTATGTACAGGTAGCGCTTGTAAAGATGTGAAATGTAGTGCAATGAGATGTGTACCTAAAGGGCACAAAGTGGAAAGTCTTAAAGTCTGAAAATACTCAAAACAGTGTCTGCCAAGGTCAAATTTTGTTTATATAAAACTGAAGTCCAACTAAGGTAAACTAGTTATGTCATTTTTCTTAGGTCATTCTCAGAAATGTCTACTTGAGGAAGTGCTTTGTGTGTGAGTGTGAGAGAGAGAGAGAGAGAGAGAGAGAGAGAGAGAGAGAGAGAGAGAGAGAGAGAGAGAGAGAGAGAGATCTTTATTATTCACATGATCGCTGGTATGTATTCGTTTTTTGGGGTTTTTTAACTGAAACACTGACTGGCATCTACTATAAATTATGTTTTGATTTATTTATTGTTTTTGCGTATTTGTTTTCTGACCTAAACGAAGACGGATTGGTAAATATGAACATAAAGGATTACCAAAATGTAAAATACAGTGATAAACACAAGGAAACGCATATCGACACTGAACTGATGGTAACTACTTTCAGTAAACATCAAAGATCTCCTCCGGCACTCTTGGGTTTTTTTCTGCTCCACTTCCAAACGAATGCATACAATTACAGCTCATCAGCACAATGCGCAACGAGCATGCATTGAATCGTAACGAAACAAGATGCCTATTTACCCAGCAAACACACCGCGTTGTCCTGACCTTGTCAGCTGCGTAAAAAGCCATATAGAATTTGGCAGCGATAATCCAAACGTGGGCAGAATATCAATTTAAAGACACCCATGTCCTTCATGTCATGCAAATCTTCGTATTGGAGAGTTTGAGCTGGTGGCTGTCGGGCCAGGGCTGGGCTCTTTAAAAAGTGACGTCAGACGCAGGTGTTTCCTGGAGCAGGTACGCGGCGGGAGCAGACAGCGGCACCGAGGGACGAGCTGCTCTCCATTGCCGTTACTCTTCCCTGACAGCACCATGGCTCTCAGGTGTGTCGGACGGTGCTTCCCGTTATTTTCCCTCGGTCTCATTTTCGATGTGATCGGTCTCACCCTGATTTTAGTCGGGATTTTTGCCAACGTGCAGCTGAACGGCAGGTTCTTCGGGGACTTTCTCATCTACACGGGTGCTATCGTGATCTTCCTGAGTCTGATCTGGTGGATCCTGTGGTACACGGGCAACATCGACATGTCTCCCGAAGAGCAGGACGCGCCGGGCAGGAGGAGCCACTTCGAGCAGTGGGCGAGGAAGCTGTCCGAGAGGCTCTCCAAAGGGGGGCTCAAGACCCTGGAAGCCGGGGAGAAGTGCATCGGGGGGAAGGAGCCGAAGAAAGGGCACATCCCCACCCACGTTGCCACCCGCATTACCTGGAAGACGGCGGACCGCAATGGCTACGACAACAAAGGCTTTGATGCCGTTTCTGATCTCGCCGCACACGAAGGGAAAAATGTGGAGCTCAATACTCTGGACAAGTCCGAGGCGACTTTACAGCACCTGGAAGAGGCGAAAGCGGAAAGACTTCTGTGAATAAAGTAAGTTCAAGCCCCAGGACAGGTGCATCCCTCTGCATCTCTTTTCAGTTGAGTTTCCACTCTCGCATCCACTGATACAAGTTGCCAACCCTGTTTCATGTGTTTGTTATTGTAGAATTGTGTTCGATCAGGCTTAATTAATTAATTGAGATTATATTATTCTGCGCTACTGTGGTGAGACTGGTCCGAGAAGCACTGTGCCATGTTTTTGATACAACGGTGGGATAGTTTAAGATGCAATGCAAGCAACCATCCTTTCTGGATCATGTGGTGGTTGAAACCAGTCGGTATTTGGATCTTTTCCATCTTTCTGAGCATGACCAACGAAGCTGTTAATTGCTCTGTTGAAGCTTCTAAATGCAAATATTAGCTTTGGTCTCCCTGTAACCTCAAGGTGCATCCCATTTGAGTTTTGCATGATCTAGATTACTGTAGGGTTTGAGGAGTAAGAGCTTGCATATTTTGTTAACCAACAAAACCAACCCAGTAGATCCTGCACAGGCCTACATTGAATTCTAAGTTGAATGTATTAAGTAACAACAGTGACTACCACTATAGTGGCTGTAAAATTATGCTTACAGTAAATGTTTTATGAACTCACAAATTTCTTTTTCACAATGTAGTATTCCACAAATGAAGTGCTTTAGTACTAGAAAGAATGCCACACTTGTCAATAGTTTAACATTTTCAGCATGTATATTTGTTTAATTAAATCTCAATATGTTGGTGTAGGAGCATTTACACTCTTGGAACTAATGTTACATTTAACACATTCTGAGTTTGTTCAAGGACAACACAACTGTGTTAAAATTGACCAAATTTCAACACACTAATGTGTGTTTTTAATGCAATTCTGGGTGGGAAAAACCCAATGTATTAAAAATACACTGTGTTTGGTCAATTTAAACACAAGGTTGTGTTGTCCTTGAACAAACTCAGAATGTGTTAAATTTAACCCATTCGTTCTAAGAATGTGGTTTCTTTCTTGTATGGGATCTTAAAACACTGAATATGTTTCTTGTTTAAGATGTTTACCATATGGATTTTAATACATTTTTGTACTGAGGTTCCTTAGTGTTCGTGAGGACAATCATGTCCGCAGTTCAGGAGGAAAGGTGTGTTTTGTATTTTTATCAAACCAAGGATTTGCAAAATAATGTTGAAATTTACTCTGTGGCTGCGAAAGGGCAATTTTGAGAATATAATTATGCAGGGCTTGGAGAGAGTTTAGCAATGGAGGCCAGCCAGTGAACAGAAGCACAAAAAGTGTTAAAAGAAAAATAAAAGTAAAGTAATGAAACAACAGTACTTTTTCCAGAATGAGCATTTCACTAATTTGTTTTACTGGGACTAAAGTTGTAGTTGTTAATGATGTTATTGTGTGTTTTGTTTTATTCTCAGGTTTGTTTCCTGTAGCAATTTTCCAATAGTTTAAATATTAGAATCTTTGTTTTGTATGCAGTGATTTTCATGGTTTTGGTTGCATTGAGAAAATGAACTAACTAAGTTTAAAGGAAGGGAGGGGGTGGTAAATAGTTTTCCAAACGGTTTGCATAAAGTAACCAAGGATGCCTTTCTCCTTATTGCTTTTCATTGTGTAATAGCTGACGAGCAATGGTCAATACACATACAGCCCCTGGCAACATAGTATAGTATATGTATCATGTGATAAATAATCAATAGGTGTGTTTTCTTTTGAAGAATCACACTTGTTTTCAAAGGGTCTTTTTTTTTGTGTGTGGCAGTAACCACACACCTCTAAACATGCTTCAGTAATTCCTCTAGCAAAGAACCACAGCTGGAGGTTGGTCTGCAACTTTAAATCATTTAAATGTTTTAACAAGGCTTTCTGCTGCTTTCTTCTAGTTTGCATTTTAAAACTATACATTTGACTGGAAAACTAAGCACAGCAATTGGAAAAAACACTTTGACTGGCATAAAATTTCACGTTTTAATTGTAATCAATTTTTTTTTTGTCAGTTTTGCTTTGTCACTGTATCTCACGGAATGGTTTCTGAAAACATTAGTTTAATCCCCAATGTTTTACTTTGAGATCTTTCTTCTTGGTTTCATTGTTTATCTTTTACATGTGACCACACCTGTTTTTCCACTTGGATTTATAGGTCAGTAAATTTCAGTGTCACACCCTTGAAACGAGCTCTGTCGCATTAAGATAATTCAACATTTCAAGTTTTAAAACTACCATGTTAATACAGAATTTGTAGGATTACATTTCCTAGTTGTCTTTTTTTTTAGTAGTAGTAGTAGTAGTAGTAGTAGTATCATGTTCTTTTGATTGAGGGGAGAAAAAAAAAGACTAATGAGGATTGTATGTATACTATAGTAACGCATGTAAGAACTTTAATACGAAATATTACTATGAGACGTATGTCCGATTTGAACATAAATTCACGGTAGGTAAAAGCATGTTACTGGAAATTGGGAAATTACTCCACAGCCAGGTATCTATGAATTTTCAGACACAAACCTGTATTAAACAATATAGATTCGCTAAAATGTTGGATACAAGTACACAGACCAGTGTCTCAAACTCTCATTTGTTTATGGCTCGTGAGGTTTCTGGGATATCCCCTTTGCTTGTACACAGAGGTGCAGCTTGTGAACAGGTAAGGCAGGCAACTGCCTGGGGCCCCAGGCCGTTAGGGGGGCCCCGAGTTTATTTCTAACATTGCCTAATGATGATGAACGTTGATTGGAGGGGCCCCCTGGGAATTTTTGCCTAGGGCCCCAACAGATTAGAATCGCCATTGCTTGTCCACACTTCATGTATGCAGCTAACAATTTGAAAAACCTTATGAGGGAATCGGCTACTGGCGTCAAACTTCCCAGACTACAACAGCAGTCCTGCTGCGACATGACGTACGATGCCATTGTTTTTTGTTCATGATGCTGGTGTTGGTAGAGAGAAGAGGGGAGGGATTTGGTCTGAGTTTGTGCCTGAAAGGGCTTTTTTTTTTTTAAATGTTTGTTTAATGTTCCATTTAGCATGGAATAGTTGCGTATGTCTGGAAATGTTGAACCTTTCCAAACAGACCATTTGTTTTAGGTTTTTTCTCTTGATTTCTAGGTGCTGTTGGACTCTTTGGTCTCACTGATGTATCTGTTTGTCATGCAGTTTTACTGTATGTACAGCATGCCTTTCTGGACAAGAGGTTTGAATGAAATTATTTGACTGAAGATTCAACACAACCTTGGACATATTTCTTTATGAACTCAGGGAAGAAGGTAGTTGCTCATGAAAGCTGTCAAAAAGTAAATGGAGGACAGTCCTTGTAAATATTGATTTGACAGAGTACTTTTTGTTATTATTTTCTTATTCTTCCTCTGTGTATTCAGAAACCTATTTAAGAAATAAAGTTTTCAGAAAAACAAAGTCTTCAATGATGTTTTCAATTATTATTTTTCCTAATGAAAGGCTGTATATAATTATGAAAACTATTCACCTGACTTTCTTCTAGTATTCCAGTAAATTCCTTAACCACACTTTTATTATAAATCAGGTTAATCAAGGCTTAATGAGAATTAACAGTGCAGTATACTTTAAGAGTGTGGTAGTTGTGTAAGAGAGCTGCAAAAAATAATATGAATAATGGAATAAAACGAGTTATTTCCAAACCTAAAAGATGAGTGTCAGCTATGGTTATATTTGATTTATAAATCTCAAGATGCATTATATTATAGCCATTTGTCCTCCATTCTATAGTAATGATATCAAACTGGTGTATTTGTTGCTATTCTGATAATGGATCTTGAGGCCTGATTAGGTTGATTGACTGCAGTTGTAATGCAATAGTGTATTTGGGATTTAATAAGGTCAGGTTGGGTAATTCAATCTGTAGGTTGCCATAACAACAGTTTAATGTTACATTAGTTACCAAGGCTAAAATTAAATTCTCCCTAATTTGTTCTTTGTTTCTTTCTTCATTTTCAAAACATGAAAGTGCATTGCATCCATTGTATAACAGAAGAGAGCCATGATCAATATGATGGACCAATACAAATTCCAAAAAAACAAAAACTAAATGGGCTAACTTGAAAGTGTGAGAATATAAGCGTTAGGTGTTTTGCCGTAGACTTAAATTCAATATATTGCTTGCACGTTTCTCTTTGATCTCTGCCTAAATACATGTAAACGTAGACTTTCAATAATCTCTACATTAAGTAAAAGCACACACCTTTCCACAAGCAAGTGTTTGCACTGTCAAAGTATCTTCTCCACAAAACAGAACGGATTAGTGATTAATTATCATGAGTACAGTGACCAATTAACACAAGATTAAGAGCACTTGGACAAGGAGAGATGCACTAAGGGAGCAACCAACACCCAAACTTTATTTCCGCTATATCCGCTATTTCCCTTTGAGGGTTTTTTCTTTCTTTGAAAAGAGTTTGCTGCACCTTGCATAACACAGAGAAAGACTTCACACCAGTGATCTGAAAGTTAACCGTGTAAAGGGAATAGAAACTTCTACTTCATTTAAAATTTAAAAAAACTACTATGAAAGCATTGGCCCCAATAGACAGATTTTGAATAAATAAATCAGCCAGTGGGATTTTTTCCAAGGAATGGTGTTTCCCATGAGAGAGCCATCTAATACCAGTTCTTCCCACAATCAGGTCTTTCCAATTCCATATTTTTATTTTTGTGATATTGTATGATTTCCCTTATGCTAGGATTAACCAACACATGATGATTCGGATGTATTCTGTTTAGCTTTGCTGTTTAATCTCTTGGTCTGCAGTGAACTTTGCAGTAAGGCATAGGCCAACTTTAAGCCCCCAGCCTCTTGTGCAATTCCATACCCAGATTCAGACCATAAACGAGCTCAGAGAGTCCTGCATTCATTTACCAGCATTTCAAAGTGCCTTTGAATCGTTATTGACCGTGATCCTATAAGGCAGCATGCAAATATTTATTTATGTATTTTACTTTGCATTTCTGTAAGTACAGAGGATCAGTCTTCATCATTGTTCTACTCCCAGTAGCTTAGTTAGGCAACGTTCTGCAGAGAATAAGTTTATGAAAAGTCTTGGATAATAGGGATTTTTTTAACAAGCAAAAGGGGAGAGTAAGGTGTGAGTTTTACAACACAATGTGTGATGAAAAATAGAACTGTGCACTCCCTACATTATTTAATTTCTACTTTGTGCATTTGCATACTATTTGGTTATACACTCACCTAAAGGATTATTAGGAACACCAGTTCAATTTCTCATTAATGCAATTATCTAACCAACCAATCACATGGCAGTTGCTTCAATGCATTTAGGGGTGTGGTCCTGGTCAAGACAATCTCCTGAACTCCAAACTGAATGTCTGAATGGGAAAGAAAGGTGATTTAAGCAATTTTGAGCGTGGCATGGTTGTTGGTGCCAGACGGGCCGGTCTGAGTATTTCACAATCTGCTCAGTTACTGGGATTTTCACGCACAACCATTTCTAGGGTTTACAAAGAATGGTGTGAAAAGGGAAAAACATCCAGTATGTGGCAGTCCTGTGGGCGAAAATGCCTTGTTGATGCTAGAGGTCAGAGGAGAATGGGCCGACTGATTCAAGCTGATAGAAGAGCAACTTTGACTGAAATAACCACTCATTACAACCGAGGTATGCAGCAAAGCATTTGTGAAGCCACAACACGTACAACCTTGAGGCGGATGGGCTACAACAGCAGAAGACCCCACCGGGTACCACTCATCTCCACTACAAATAGGAAAAAGAGGCTACAATTTGCACAAGCTCACCAAAATTGGACAGTTGAATACTGGAAAAATGTTGCCTGGTCTGATGAGTCTCGATTTCTGTTGAGACATTCAGATGGTAGAGTCACAGTTTGGCTGTAACAAGAATGAGAACATGGATCCATCATGCCTTGTTACCACTGTGCAGGCTGGTGGTGGTGGTGTAATGGTGTGGGGGATGTTTTCTTGGCACACTTTAGGCCCCTTAGTGCCAATTGGGCATTGTTTAAATGCCACGGCCTACCTGAGCATTGTTTCTGACCATGTCCATCCCTTTATGACCACCATGTACCCATCCTCTGATGGCTACTTCCAGCAGGATAATGCACCATGTCACAAAGGTCGAATCATTTCAAAATGGTTTCTTGAACATGACAATGAGTTCACTGTACTAAACTGGCCCCCACAGTCACCAGATCTCAACCCAATAGAGCATCTTTGGGATGTGGTGGAACGGGAGCTTCGTGCCCTGGATGTGCATCCCACAAATCTCCATCAACTGCAAGATGCTATCCTATCAATATGGGCCAACATTTCTAAAGAATGCTTTCAGCACCTTGTTGAATCAATGCCACGTAGAATTAAGGCAGTTCTGAAGGCGAAAGGGGGTCAAACACAGTATTAGTATGGTGTTCCTAATAATCCTTTAGGTGAGTGTATAACTAGTGCTTAGTTGGTGCTAGTTTATCATTCAGTGAAAAGGAGGTGGTCAAGTTTTTAATTCCTGTTTTTCCTTCTAATGACCTCAATGAGCTCCTTGGATATGGTTATGCAATGGATTCCTTTCTTATTTGATGTATGATTGCATTTCAGAATGCAAAAGCTGTATTCTTTTTTGAAAAATTTGTATTTGTGTGTGTCATGTATACACCGATCAGCCATAACATTATGACCACCTGCCTAATATTGTGTAGGTCCCCTTTTTGCCGCCAAAACAGCCCTGACCCATCAAGGCATGGACTCCACTAGACCTCTGAAGGTGTGCTGTGGTATCTGGCACCAAGACGTTAGCAGCAGATCCTTTAAGTCCTGTCAGTTGCGAGGTGGGGCCTCCATGGCTCGGACTTGTTTGTCCAGCACATCCCACAGATGCTCGATTGGATTGAGATCTGGGGATTTGGGGGCCAAGTCAACACCTTGAACTCGTGATTCATCAGAATAGGCCACCTTCTTCCATTGCTCCGTGATCCAGTTCTGATGCTCACGTGTCCATTGTAGGCGCTTTCGGCACTGGACAGGGGTCAGCATGGGCACCCTCAGTGGTCTGCAGCTACGCAGCCCCATACGCAACAAACTGCGATGCACTGTGTGTTCTGACACCTTTCTATCAGAACCAGCATTCACTTTTTAAGCAATTTCAGCTATAGTAGCTCGTCTGTTGGATCGGACCACACGGGCCAGCCTTCGCTCCCCACGTGCATCAATGAGCCTTGGCTGCCCATGACCCTGTCGCCGGTTCACCGCTTTTCCTTCCTTGGACTACTTTTGATAGGTACTGACCAATGCAGACTGGGAACACCCCACAAGAGCTGCAGTTTTGGAGATGCTCTGACCCAGTCGTCTAGCCATCACAATCTGGCCCTTGTCAAAGTCGCTCAGATCCTTATGCTTGCCCATTTTTCCTGCTTCTAACACATCAACTTTGAGGACAAAATGTTCACTTGCTGCCTAATATATCCCACCCACTGACAGGTGCCATGATAACGAGATTATCAGTGTTATTCACTTCACCTGTCAGTAGTCTTAATGTTATGGCTGGTCGGTGTGTGTGTGTGTGTGTGTGTGTGTGTGTGTGTATATATATATATATATATTTATATATATATATATATATATATATATATACAGTGAGGGAAAAAAGTATTTGATCCCCTGCTGATTTTGTACGTTTGCCCACTGACAAGGAAATTATCAGTCTGTAATTTTAATGGTAGGTTTATTTTAACAGTGAGAGACAGAATAACAAAAAAAAAATCCAGAAAAACGCATTTCAAAAAAGTTATAAATTGATTTGCATGTTGATGAGGGAAATAAGTATTTGATCCCCTATCAATCAGCAAGATTTCTGGCTCCCAGGTGTCCTTTATACAGGTAACGAGCTGAGATTAGGAGCACTCCCTTTAAGAGAGTGCTCCTAATCTCAGCTCGTTACCTGTATAAAAGACACCTGTCCACAGACGCAATCAATCAATCAGATTCCAAACTCTCCATCATGGCCAAGACCAAAGAGCTGTCCAAGGATGTCAGGGACAAGATTGTAGACCTACACAAGGCTGGAATGGGCTACAAGACCATCGCCAAGCAGCTTGGTGAGAAGGTGACAACAGTTGGTGCGATTATTCACAAATGGAAGAAACACAAAATAACTGTCAGTCTCCCTCGGTCTGGGGCTCCATGCAAGATCTCACCTCGTGGAGTTTCAATGATCATGAGAACGGTGAGGAATCAGCCCAGAACTACACGGGAGGATCTTGTTAATGATCTCAAGGCAGCTGGGACCATAGTCACCAAGAAAACAATTGGTAACACACTACGCCGTGAAGGACTGAAATCCTGCAGCGCCTGCAAGGTCCCCCTGCTCAAGAAAGCACATGTACAGGCCTGTCTGAAGTTTGCCAATGAACATCTGAATGATTCAGAGGAGAACTGGGTGAAAGTGTTGTGGTCAGATGAGACCAAAATCGAGCTCTTTGGCATCAACTCAACTCGCTGTGTTTGGAGGAGGAGGAATGACCCCAGGAACACCATCCCCACCGTCAAACATGGAGGTGGAAACATTATGCTTTGGGGGTGTTTTTCTGCTAAGGGGACAGGACAACTGCACCACATCAAAGGGACGATGGACGGGCCCATGTACCGTCAAATCTTGGGTGAGAACCTCCTTCCCTCAGCCAGGGAATTGAAAATGGGTCGTGGATGGGTATTCCAGCATGAAAATGACCCAAAACACACAGCCTAGGCAACAAGGAGTGGCTCAAGAAGAAGCACATTAAGGTCTTGGAGTGGCCTAGCCAGTCTCCAGACCTTAATCCCATAGAAAATCTGTGGAGGGAGCTGAAGGTTCGAGCTGCCAAACGTCAGCCTCGAAACCTTAATGACTTGGAGAGGATCTGCAAAGAGGAGTGGGACAAAATCCCTCCTGAGATGTGTCCAAACCTGGTGGCCAACTACAAGAAACGTCTGACCTCTGTGATTGCCAACAAGGGTTTTGCCACCAAGTACTAAGTCGAAGGGGTCAAATACTTATTTCCCTCATTAACATGCAAATCAATTTATAACTTTTTTGAAATGCGTTTTTCTGGATTTTTTTGTTGTTATTCTGTCTCTCACTGTTAAAATACACCTACCATTAAAATTATAGACTGATCATTTCTTTGTCAGTGGGCAAACGTACAAAATCAGCAGGGGATCAAATACTTTTTTCCCTCACTGTATATATATGTATATGTATGTGTGTATATATATATATATATATATATATATATGTGTGTGTGTGTGTGTGTGTATATTACATATACGTGTGTGTGTATATATGTATATATACACACATATAGTGTGTGTGTGTGTGTGTGTGTGTGTATATAATATATATATATATATATATATATATAAATATACAGTGTAGGTAGACATTCTTGATACACTAGAATGTTATCATGCTGCTTTACAAGTTTTGTGACATTTCATCCCTCTAAAAACAACCTGTCTTCTGTCTTCTACACTTGTATTGTAGGCAACACAAAAGAAATTTGCAAGTCTGCTTATCATACACCGGGAAGATTTTGCTGCTTTGGTAAACGGACACAGTGTGAATACTCGGAGATTTCCTTTGTCTCATTGACTTTTTGCTAACTTCCTAATTTTCTTGTCTCTTGCTTGCTAAGTGCTGAGTGATTAATGTGTTGCTTTGACCACCACTGTTACATAATGCAATTAATATCCACTAAGCTCCCTGTTGGTTCCTTTGCATGTCATTCCCACTGCTATCGGAGACAATTTCCGGTTAACCTTTGTTTTCAGTTTACAACAAGTTTACAACGATATACATGGATATATGAATAGAAATGCAGGGAGATGGATAGATACATAGTATATATTGTACCAAAAGAAGCCACACAAATAACTTAAATAATTTAACCTGTTATAGTCTCTAGTTTAATACAATTAAAATTATCCAGGTACACAGCACAAATATAGGAAACATTCTATTATCCTTTTCAGGCCTTTCGATTTGACAAATAAATACATCAACAAGCAGATTATCTAAAATGCATGTTCCACTCCTTTACATATGGTAGCACTCGTTCATATTATTAAATGTTCAATTAAATATCCTCTCTCCACCCAACTAAGACAATAGGACTAAAGCTGCACAGCTCGCTCTCCCTGTATTTCTATTTGCATTGGACGAGATGCAATACAACTCAATGACTGATTAGTGAAGTTAGACTGCCACTCTCCTTGCTTTCAGTCAGGATCAACTCTGTGACACCTCATCACATGATCACCTGGGTGGTGTCATATGAAGTCATGCACTTAGCTAACCTCTTGATTTCTTGATTTGCCAGGGGGAAAAAAAAAAAGTGACTTCAAATAATGTGATGGCCTTGGCTCAGCAACTGGAAGGGGTAAATGAATGTCCTGTTTTGTTTGTTGAGAAAAAAAGTTCAGCCACCTTATGTACGTGTATACAATACAGTGCCTAAAGAAAGTATACACACCCTTTACAAATGCATTAAAATCTTTTATTATTTATCTACACATACTATGGACGCCCATTTCCGCCACCAAAAAAAAAAATGCGCCTATTTTTTTTATTTTTGGTCGATTTGCTATCATAATTATGACTTAGTATCTCGTTATTATGACTTACTGTAACACGGACTGGGCATGCGTCAACGGGACGGTTGTAACGGGAGCAGTCCGTGCGTCCCCGTCATACGTTCTCCAGCATTTGTAACCATGAGTGCGTTCACTTATTGTTGAGCCATATAACACGTACATTGAAGTTATGCTATATAAATACACACACACACACACTATGTTTTTCTTCTTCATGAATACGTTAATTTGCATCTGAGACTGTACCTTCATACAGTGTGCCAGATATAGAACTAATCGGGACAATTGTCTGCGCAGGCTGTAGGCAAATTAAAACGGGTGTCTAAGAGATCAGCACTGTGGTTAAGGTGCGCCTCTCTGAGCCTGGAATTGTGGGTGCGAGTCCTGATGGGCTGAAGTATTTCAGGTTTGTATTTGTCATATTTTCAAAAAAAGCTGTTTTCCCTTTAACGTGTATTATGGTGTGTAGATAAGTGGGGGGGGGGGGGGGGAGACTAATTTAAATGCATGAAACTGAGGCATTGACACACATTCACATCCAAAAGTCTCCTGACAGACTATTTTCCATTTTAGTTTTGTATTATTATTATTATTATTATTATTATTATTATTATTATTATTATTATTATTACCTCTTTAAAGACGAGTTAAGTGAACAGTTACAGCTTGTTGAAATACCCCATGCACTTGAACATTACTTGTTAGTTCTGCTTGAATTAATGAAGATACTGGAGTGGATTAAATGTGTTCCTTAAATGGGAAGAGCCTTTTTTACTTGTGTCTGTGCTACTGTGCAATTTCAAAAATGTAAGGCGTGTTACAATGTGACTCTCCGTGCTAAACAAAGGCATCTGCCCGTCTTTAAAATAGGTGTGTAGATCGTTTCCCTGCTCATTTCTCCGTGGCCATGGACGCTGTGAAGCCTCTGGGCCGGTGCCTGCTGTTCTTCTTCTTGGCCGTGCTGTTTGATGTGGTCGGTCTCATCCTCTTTCTGATTGGGATTTTCGCCCCGCTGAGCTTTTGGGACTTTTTGGTTTTATCGGGGCCGATTCTCATTGGTCTCAGCCTCCTCTTCTGGATATTGTGGTACTTGGGGAATCTTACCGTCCCGTATGAAGAGCTGTGAGTGCGGTGAAGTGCGCTTGAGCAACATAACATTAAAACACGTGTACAAGCTAAACCGACGCAGACTGTCAGTGCACAAGCTGACTCGGGTTTGGAAATACAGTACCGGTTTAATGTGCGGGATTCAGACCGGATACACGGGCTCCTGGGGATGTTCAACATGCATCATCTCTCTGAAAAGGTTCAAGTTACGTCATACACTTGTCAGTCTTGTCAGATATTGGTTGTGGTAAATAATAATAATAGTAATAATAAAAAATAAAGCTTTTATTGTTTATGACAATCATGACTAAACTTAAACATTCTGAGGATAATTATGTACATTAAGCTGTAAGCATAAATGTGAAAACACTGCAAAGCAATTTTTGTGTTTATAATTATTATTATTATTGATACTACTATTGGTGGTGTTGATAATTATGTGTAGGGAAAGTAGCCTACTTTTTCCATGTGTTGTTAAGTAATAATACAATTATTGTCTGAATCTTATTTGGGAATTTAAATAATATCTGCATAGTCAATACTGGTGAATGGAGGTTGGTCACCATGACCCTTTCACCACTGTACAATTTGCACAACATTGTGTGAAATAAAAACCAATCAAATCAGAAACCTGTATGATTTATGTCCGTTCTATAAGGTGTATTATTATGATTATTATTATCATCATTGGTGGTGGTGTTATTATTAATGGTGCTTGGGAAGCCCCACCACATCTCTCTTCACAGTAAAGCAAATGAAGAAGGTTCTCTTTCTTTGGCCTTAAATGTTTTAAAAGTAAGAAGGAATATTATTGTTAACGGCTCCAGAAAATATATTTTAATAAATCCAGGCAAGTGAGCCTTTAAATAACATACATGTAATGTGTGCATTAGTAGTTTTTCCCAGACGGAATGTCTCATTTCAGAATGTGTAAACGTTAATGTACTTTTAACGTTAATTTTTAACTGTTAGAATCCTGATTTAACAAGCATGTAACATTTGCCTTGTATTTTTTAGGAAGTGGATATCAAGATTAGAAATCTCAGGAGAACTGTGAAGAAGATGAAGAATGATGAAGGATGCCTTTTGCATACCAGTCCTGGCAACGAAGCCTCAAAATCAGTGGGATTTATATTACACGGACACATCCTCACTGAAGGAATCTGCTAGCGTGACGCGTTACAATTTCTTTCAAGTTTCACATTTTGAGCCTCGGTTGCTGTTATTATTTAAGTACCAGATGAAGACAGAAACCTATAAGGGTGTTAACCATGCTTCTTCCTTTGCAATAGTGGGTGTAAATACTATAGTTGTGTAAGCAAAGTAAGGATAATCACTGAAAAGCTTAATACATTATTTTTGTACAAGATTGTTTACACATTTTTAAGAAGGATAGTGAAAATGTTAAACTGTAGAGGCTTTGGGACTTTTTAATCAGAAATCTGACATCAGAAAAGACATTCAGTTAGGCCTGGCAGAGATCATTCAGGATACAGTTCCTATAATCCTATGTATGCTGTTTGTATATATAATATATATGACACTATAATGAGCGTCTGTGTGGATCCTGAGTTGGGAAGAGGATGCGGCCTAACAGGAAGATTGAAGAACACTCTGAAATCACCAGGGCTCTGTACTTGTGGACATCAGTCATTGCACATTAACAGCCCTTATAAAGTACAGCTTCTGGTCCACGATGACACTTGTATTAATTGGCTCATTAATGAGCTGAAAGTCGGGTCTGTAATTCAGGGATATTTGAGAGAGATTCAAAAGTTGGGATGACAGGACAAAACACATGCACATATTTTCATTCTGGTCCATGTTTTTGACCACTTTGTGTACAAATGGGCATATTCTTTAAAATTGACATGCATATCTCTGTACACATCTTTTAGTGACTACATTATGTGAGATAACAAAACCATTGGAATGTAATACGTTCTATTTTTTAAGATCTATTTTTGTTTCTAACCTGTTACTGTTTTCGGTACCCACCCTGTTTCTTTGTGTTAGGAAACGTCACTGTCATACCATTTTAATCCTCCGTACACCAGCACTGCAGAAATGTGGGCCAATAAATATTCCCAGGTTCTGAAGAGAATTTCTACCGTTTGTGGTGTTCTTTCATCCAGTTTCTCAGACGAGGGCATTATTCTTCTCTGTTGATATTGTGATTATGATAAAGTTAATGATTTACATAATAGTATTTGTGATTACCTATAAGAGAGCTTAGAGAAGTGGTGATAAAGTTTTTTCTAGTGTATTCAGCAAGCGAACGAGCAAGGAAAAGCCTAAATTGCTGAGTTTTAGATAGACTTTGAACTTGGTATCTATCTATCTAATCTATCCTCTGTCTAGGAGAGGGAACTCTTAAGATACTTCAATGAACAGACAAAACTATAGTGTCACCACAGTCTTCAATAATTAATTGATAAGATACTAATTTCACAGAGTTTGTTGGGGGTAAACACACACATACACACATATGAGCAATAATCAGTAATAACTAATTTAGGATAACAATGAATACCACACTTGCGTCATTTAATGTTGCTGATCCGAGCACAGTGGCAAATTTAATGCTGTTTGAGATCAGCTTTGGAACTTGAAGGCAGCGATATGATAATAGGGACATCAACGCTGTTAAAAGTGTCTCCCAGACTTCTAACAAACCAACATCTGTTGCCTTTTCTTCATTAATCAGATCACTCGGCTCCGTTACTTAAAAGTGGCAGAGTGTGTCATTACTAATGTAGCCCTTTGGCTTGTCTGCCATCAAGAAAAATCTGAAACTGACATCAGGCTGTTTTGCCGAATGGTATTGTGGGACACAGTGAGAAGCATTTTATTCGGGCCCATGGGATTTGGTTTGCTGTTTATGCAAGACTCCAGCTCATTGCACTCATGGCAGATATCCCCTACTACTTCCTTAGGTACACTGGCTTTACATATAAGTAGCAGAACAAACAACCTCTTCACATGATTGGTAACAGAGTCAGTGGGTTATACCCATCTGTTCACAGTATTGGGTATATCCCTTTGCATCACTCTGCCTTCAGGTGTAATTAAGTAGCTCTTTGCTCTGTGGAGGTTCAGATTAAAACATTGTTTGAATCAAAAATGTGATCTAATTTCTTGATTTCCCTTTCTATAGCTTTGAAAAAAATCTGAATTACCTCAAGTCGATGAGGACGATGTTTTGCGAACGCACTAAACAAACAAAAGCAAGAATGCCATACCCACTGTGAAGCATATGGATCTGTTTTGCTTTGCGGCTGTTTTGCGTAACCTAAAGTTTAATTCGAATTAGTTTGTAATGTTAGGGAAATTTGTATATTTAAACCATGAATTGTCCCACCCACAAAGTTAGAGAGACAAGTATCACTTAATAATGGTGCAAACAACAATGTATTGAAAATGTAGATTATTGTCTCACATGCAAATTTAAATTTACTCCACCTATCCATAGATAGATATACCCTTTAAGTTTTGGTGTATTAACAAAGTCAAAATCAATGCAGAATTTTCGTAGTTAACTTACACTTCGTGGAGAGATGGTACACAGGTATGTATTGTGAAGTGGAAGCAGGAAAAAAGCAGCAATACAATAGTTTCTGTGTTTTGATTTCAATGTTTTATTTTCCAGTGGCATTGAAGCCTGTATGATAATGTGGGTGTTAGTTAACATGAGGAAGTCAATACTTTATTTTTTACTTTAGCCAAGTAAAAAGGAGCACCTGACTTTGGTCAACAGTGTTGCTTGGTTTGAACTCATTGTAAGTCACTGATAATGAAAATAATTCCTATCTTTCGGATTATAAAATTACAGGGTTTAGCTCTTAGCATCCTTCAGCTAAACATAATTGTGCACCCAGCTGTAAACCAGTGCACTGGATGGGATTTCAACATTTCAATTAAATTAAAGGATATTTCAACTGATAAAGACGATGATTTATCTGCACAGTCATTTACTGCTTCTTATTTTCTGCGTATCGATCTTGGAATCAAATCTTCCCAATGGAAGGGTTCATTTACATCCCACAGACATCAATAGCCCTGCTGGGATCCCTCTGTATCAACTCCTTTTAAAATTAAGCTACATTTTGCAGCCTAGTTGTTTCACCAAAATAACCAAAATAAGTAGAACGGAGGTGGAGATGGGGGATTCAAAAGCCTTTGTATTACTTCCCGATATTAGAAGCATAATTAGCCTAGTAATGTAACAATCACATCTCCAGAACATCAGGAAATGGCACTATCTGCTCCGGCTCCTGCTCCACTAAACTCTAGTCTGGAATTAATTTAAAGGATAATTTCCCTTTGCTCACAGCACAACCATCTGTTTTTCTGAATTAGCTCATTTAACAAGCTTACTGTCAGCAACCCCATTATAGATGCTCTCATTTCCTTTGAGTTTTGTTTGTTTCTTTTTGTTGTGGTCTTCGGGACACCGCAGTCCAAACACTAGCCATTCTGGTAGTTTGGTAGGAAAATCATGTTTAGTAGTGCACAGAAGGTCACCACATTCAAATTGATCACACCACTACATGATGACCAGAAATATGTCATTACAAATTCCCTTTCAGAGTTCAAACACTATATGGGCTCAATTTAAACATGTATTCAGACTCAAGGGGAGTATAAAATTACTTATATTTTATACCCTCAGTGTTTCAAATGTGATAGTAGGGCAATAAGTCATTGTTTTATAATAGACTGGAGTTCACCTTTAATGTGGTAACTTAGGAATGATTATTACAAGGCAAAGTGACCTCAAGAAATTAGTTATAGATTGCTACATTTGTAGGAATGTAGTGCAATGAAAGACACAAGGTACATTTATTTAAATCTATATCGTTTAAGACTGCAGAAGGAATTTGTAAAGTTTTAAATTGTTCTCCTTATAAGTGAAACTGTTGCCTTAAATTCAGTCCTGGATTTAAGCAGAAGGGCGGAAACTCATTCATAGCTGACAGTCTTACATCTAGTTTGAATGACTGTGCGATAAAACGATGTCATGGTTGTCTGGTTGGATAAATATTAATGGCCTGACAAAATTTCAAGGAGAAGAAGGCTTCTGGTTATCATGCTATTTATTTTATTTTGTCGTCTCCTGACACGGGATCTGAGTTACAAATTTAAAGGAAGTAAAAACAAAACAAACATGATGTAACTTAATAGGTTAACATTTTAGGTTGTATCGGGACTTTCTTGTTTTACTGGTATTTCCTGCAGCAGCTTCTACAGAGCCCCTTTCAACAATTCCTACACCTCCTTCTGTTTTGAAATGGGTTTTTGAGGTCAGGGGAAACTGTATTTCAATTGGTGTAACTTATCTTTCCAACAAGAGGGGTAGTGACATGAAAGGACAATTCAATGTTTTATTATACCTCAAAATGCCTCTTCTAAAGGTCACCAAACACCACTAATCGTCTAACAACAGCCAAATAGTGGTACTCAGCCTAGTCCATGTTAATGTTATTGAACGGACTTTAAAGTGTATTGAAGGCAACTGCCACAATCATATTAAACATATATCAGCTGTGTATTTCCATTAGTCTCACAAACATTTTCTGTAATTAGTCTTGAATTCCCAGTTCAGTCCTAGCCTTCTTGCTTACATCTGCAGGCCCACAAGTGAGCACTTAGCAGAAGCCAAGTTTCATACACATTAATGGAAAATGTTCATTGGGTCATCCATTTCAGCAAAGAGGAAATGGGAGAGATCTGTGGTTTTTCTGGTAAACAGAAGACCATAACAGGACATTTTACACAAACTATCAACGTCAGATCACACCATTTCCTGAACAAGAGTGCTCATTTGGCCATTCAGAACAAACACAGTAAATGTCACTGTACACCAAACAGCAAGTAAACATACGCCTTTTCTAAATATTTTTTCAATAATACATGGAAAAGATTTTTTTAAATTCTGAACATACAGTACTGTGCAAAAGTTTTAAGCTGGAAAACTGGTAGTGCACAATCTTCAGTAATAATGGCCAAGCACTTTGTGTACCACACATCCTTGCCATCAGCTTTCACAACATTTTTTGTACCTAGAAGAATTTATACTGTTTTGAATGCAAAGGGTGGTCACACCAAATATTGATTTGATGTAGATTTTTCTTCTGTTCACTCACTTTGCATTTAGTTAATTGATAAATACAATCTATTAACATGTCTGTTTTTGAAAGCATTCTTACTTTACAGCATTTTTTCACACCTGCCTAAAACTTTTGCAAAGTTGTGTGTGTGTGTGTGTGTGTGTGTGTTACACTATTAAGAAAACGCATTATTCAAAGACACCCCTTTGCCAAAACCCAGAAATGTCCCACTTATGATTTTTATTTACAGAACATGCCAGTAAAACCCATTTCAGTTCAAGGAATTAGATCTAAATTGTCTTGACTTACATTGTCAATTTCCTCATGCTTTTAAAAAATATATTCTACATTACAAAAAATGTTGTGAAAGCTGATGGCAAGGAAGTGTGGTACACAAAGTGCCTGGCCATTATTATTGAGGATTGTGCATTACCAGTTTTGGCTCTTTACCTCAAAGCTGTAGGCTCAGCTTTGAAATGTTTTTTCCGAAGCAACAGAAAAGCTTAGATGCTGCATAATTGCCAAGAACACACAAAATGGGTTATGAAACAATGAAGGGAAAGTTTTGCAAAAAAGGCTGAGAGAACACCGAATCTATTTTCTCCTCTCCCCTGCCCTGCTGACGTGGAACTCCAGCTCACAGTCAGAAGGTAGAATTATGTATTGTAGAAGAATGTCAAAGAACAGGTCAATGCAGTTAACATCTATTCAAAATCAAATTGTCACTGGAAGGAAAAGTTAAAATTCAATACCAGCATTTTTTAAATGCCGCAAGGATCTATTTTTATGCCATGAAAGAAAATAAGTGAAGAGGAGAAGTGAAATGACAACCATTATAAATACTTATCTGCTTTCTTGATAGTATGTATTTTTCCACATTTTATCTGCTGTCCCTGTGCATTTCAAAATGGTATGAAATTATGTGATAAAATATGTGGAACAGGGCTGCATCCCACAATCAGTGAAATGTGGTGTATGTGACAACTGGAAAGGCTTGTACACTGGATGATATTGTGATAAAGGCGCCTGATAATGTACCTCCCATTAAAAAAGTGCCATCTAAAACACTTGCAGCACAAGCAATTGTGGGTTAGATATCTGATGGCAGTTGTACACTTGCAAATACAAGTGATCCTTACCTACATAACTACATGTGTCATATGTACATCCCGATTAGCACATTTATGCTTACACATTATATTACACAAATTATAAGAATTTGTATTTTCTTACAGAGCACAAGCGTTATGTGCAAAAGAGCATTTATTAAAAGATAAATGCAAATCTTCTGTCGTCCCCATGGGATGCTGTGCATTGTCTATCCACCAGCATTAGCAGAGCCCTGGAAGCACAATAAAACTCCTAAATGGACAGTAAAAGCTTTCCAATGCAATTACAATGCTAGTGTTATTCAATGGAAAATCTTTAATGTTTAATACCTTTGCCTTGATTTTGATTATTCTGTGAAGTAGATCAATGTGGGACTTGGTAAAACGCCGGAACGCCGGAACACTGGAAAGATTTACAAAGACATCCAAAACTGAAAAATACTTATTCTGGGCTTTCAGAAACTTGAGTTTTTATTGAAAATATTGTATTACATAGTGTAAATAATATTAAATACTTTGATACTAATAATAACAGCAATAATAATAATAATAATAATAATAATAATAAATACGCATTTTCTAAAATTTGTTAAACTGAACAGAATTTGTAAAAGTAATAGTGGCATTAAGATACAATAGTGCTACAATAGTTTCATGCTGGGGCAGTGTTTGTGGAACTGGGAATACACTCACAAACTGGTGACCCCCATGCCACAATGTCGTATTTTTAAGTGCATTGTGAGCGTTCCGAGGCTTAATTACTTTCATTTAGAAGAAGGGCCCCAAAATTATTTCTGGCCCAATTGATAGTATTAAGGGTCCTCTTTAAACCTACAGTAGTGTTATGCTGGGGCAGTGTTTGTGGAACTGAGAATAGGCACCCAAACTGGTGACCCCCATTACACAATTTAGTGTCTTAAATTGCATTGTGAGTGTTCCGAGGATTGTTTTCTAATATTTAAAAGACAGTCCCCAAAACCATTCCTGCTCCCTTTTATAGTAGAAAGGGTCCCCTTCTAAAGTACAGTAGTTTTACGTTGGGGAGCAATTTGTGAAACTGGGAATAGACACCCAAACAGATGTCCCCCATGCCTAAATCCAGTGTCTTACATTGGAGCATTCAGAGGCTGGCTTTTTATGAATTAAAAGAAAATCCCCAGAACCATTGTAGGTCCTTTGGATAGTAGAAAGGATCTCCTTTAAACCTACACTAATGTCATGCTGGGGAGCTATTTGTGGGACTGAGAATAGACAGCCAAACTAGTGTCCCCAGTGCCACCAGTTTGTAGATTGGGTTGTTAGCTTTCCAAGGGTTGCTTTCCAAAATATTGAAAAGAAAGTCCCCAGAACCATTTTAGGTCCAATTGATAGAAGAAAGGTGTCCCCTTCTAAAGTAAAATAGTGTTATCCTGGGGAACAATTTATTTGAACTGGTCTTTCTCACCCAAATTGTTGTCCCCTATGCCACACATTTGTGTCTTAAATTGCATTAGGGGTCCTCTGCCTCTACCTCTACAAGGTAGTAACGCACCCCTCAAAGTATGCAGAAGACCCCCCTGGCCACAAACTAGATGAGGAGATGGTTATCGTGTAGCTGAAAAGACTGTCAAGCTGTATTAAACTGAAATGTAGGTATACAAGGGAATTATTGATGTTTAAATGACTGAAAGTATGCCTTGGAAATCTAATAAGCTTTATTAACACAAATAGAAATAGAAAGCAACCATTGGAATGTTGACATCCCAAACCATTAGATAACATTTAAGGAAAATACGCATGTCAGGGGTATTTCTGGTTCTCTGTTCACACCTCCCTTTTGTATTTCTGTACACAAGTCTTGATATGCAAAACACTTTTTTGCAAAGCACCAACAACGTGCGTTTGAATTATACACAAAATGTAAGCATGCAAACGGATAGGTGGGAAATGTTAAATAAAGTGAATGTTAACCATTACTCAACTGCGACACCTGCTGTCGCAAAAATGTTACTTATATCTCCTACCTAGTCATTTGCCAAAAAATCCAATTACTGTTTTAAATACACCGGTGTGCAAAAATGGGTAATAGTGACAATCAATACTTCCAGGTACGAATAAATCTGTAAGAAGGAGATGCGCACTTCATGAATAAATAAGTTAAACCTTTCTCTGCTGCTTAAGTAAGCATATTGGATATATAAGGGGTCCCAGTGCCAATGCAGTTTACCTCTGAGAGACACAGCCTTCACAATTTATCAAAGCATGAGGACTTGATAAGGATGACATTTTACTCCTCCATTCCAACACATGCCAATCTGAATTAAGAAATTTCACAGATCGTGGTCTGGTCAGCTTGATAATGGAGCTTGACTACAATGGACACATCTGAACCCATTACCATTTCAGAGCCAAAAACTTTAATGCAATTTTGGCTGACCAATTCCAATTAAGTCATGAGGTTAACAGTTTAGGGCTCATGGGAGAGAAGAGAAAATAAAAAAAGCATGGGGGTGTTTGAGTGGTCAGAGCCAATTAAATCACCTGCCAAAACAAAATGTAAACCTTAAGCAATTCCCTACCAGTGTCTAAATCCCACATATGATAGCAAATGGCTGTCTTCCATTATAGATGCACATTTAACACCCTCAGACCCAAAATTGCTGTGCTTAAAACATAGGTAACATTTAATACAAGAGCCTTCTTTAGGATTGTTAAATCAATATACTTTGGAAGTCCTGGACCAGCATTCAAGGATCTTGATCTTGTGCAATGAACAGTTGCTATACTGAGAAGCGTACATAATACAAAAGGATTCAGTAAAACAGTTAATAGTAGAAATCCAAGCGATCATGCTCAGTCTTAGAAGCCCAGTCACCCTCAAACTTCAAGTGCACTTGAAACCCAGTCAAATGTAAACCTTACTTTTAGTTTGAAGAGGAGGATTCCAGAGTTCAGGCAAGGCTTTAAATCTGCCTGAACTGAAGGATTATGTTCTCTTGGGCCTTTGACCTCCCGATGTTGCGCTCTGCTCAGCTTCCAGCTACCGTCCACGTCGAGTGGCTCATTTTTTCCAGGTCCTTATTAATGAATTAATGAGCACCAGAACTAATTAAAAAGCTAAAGTGATCAGGAACAGTGGCATTCATTACAGGATTACACACACGAATACATTTTACATCAAAGACATCAACAAAAAGTTTGTCTGGTTCAATTTAATAAGCTATCAAGTGCTCAGCTGAGCTCTAGACCAGGTTTTGGAGGTTGTAGCCTACAAACAACATGGATACCAGTGTCAAAAGCCAATACGCCAAAATAAGGTTAAATAACCCATAATCAGAGACTTTGAAATGGAAACAAAAATGGAATGGATCAAGCTACTGTATCCCCTTCAGTCCTCAAGTGTCACTTTCCTTAACCAAGTCAATGACCCAGTTTTATGAACTGTTCCACTTTTGGATATTTTACTTATGCAATGTGGCCTTTAACGCTTCTCTGAACTGCTGGTGTTCCCCCTTTTGTAGCCAATAGGTGTCACCCTTTTCTAGGTTTCACAGTTTTGTGACTTGTCAATAAATGAAGGTTCTAAAACAGAGTTTGCATAAGCCTAACATAAACAATAAATCAATGGAAAAAGTCAAAATCAACCAATAAATATTAAAAAATAAAACAACTCCCTATGTAACATTTTATTCTTAATGATACCATTCAGATGTGGTATACCAATACATAGTTTTAATCATTTGTTGGTCATTAATAATATGTTCCCATGTGTGCTTTATTCCCCACTAATCCCTTTATCTGAATCACCTTTAGGCCTGATAATCATGAAAAAAAAAAAACTAGTTTGTTCTGAAACTTTGAATTACAGGTACTGGTAAACTTTGTGCCATACTAAGAGTTTTAGGAGTATAATCCTGAGAGCTAGGATTTATTTTGATTATGTTTCAAATCCTCTAATTAATTTTGTCCTAGCACAAGATGTTTGAAGTTCGCTAGTTTCAGCCTGCACATTTAGAAACAAAAACTCAATGGCACAGAGTTTTTCTTACATATATATTAATTTGTTTTGACTTGTACTCCATTCCCCACTCTGCAGAGTCTGGTTTTAATGATTCCTCCTCCTTGTGGCTTGCTTGTGAAATCGATGTTTACTGGCTCGTTGCCATTATCCTTTCATTGCAAAGTTCCCTGTTTATACAATTTATACTGTTTTCTAATTCAATGTTCCATCATTTATATATTTTTTTATTATGTTCAGAATTCCAAAAACTTTTGAGAGAATACGATGACCTACACTTTCCCTGTTTACAGAGTTATAATAGGGTAGGACCTGCTGCTGCCACAAATACAATGAAAACAGCCAAGGTGAAACTAACCTTTAATAGTTGTGTGTGTTCAAGTGGTTTATTCTATCCGATCTTAAAAGCCTGATGAAAGTGTATTTTCATTATTATTTAATGAATTACAAACTAGGACTACAATGGCATTGTGAAGTAAATAGAAATAGTTTTCCCCTGAACCTGTGAATAAGACTTCCTTTTAGGAGAGACCCCAAGAATAGACCAAGGCCTGGTGTCCATATTGAGAAAACAGTTGGGTAGTGCTTATTTTAAGGCATACCCTTTATCTCCATAGCTTAGCATTGCGTTGATTCATTCCCACACTGAGACATGTCAGTCTCTCCAGTTATTCAGTAAAGGACAAGCTTAGGAGTGCAGAGGGCTTTCTTGGGGATATAGCTTGACCCATTGAAAGTTGGATGAACTATCACCCTCCTTTCAAATGACATAAAAAAGGTGTCATTCTGCAGCATTCACATTTCCACAGAGTACAATGTCCTGTCTCAGACGCTATCATTCAAACTTTAGCCTCAATTCAACACTCTTGGTATCAGGAGATCTTTTCAGTCACATCAAAATATTTGAATATATTTTTCCACTGAAAGAAGAATCAAAGAAAAAAAAAACTTATACTAGTATAGCTTGTATTACAAATACAAACCATTTAAGAAGCAGTCTATTAAGGCAACAAAGTCCACAATAATGGTACACAATACAACTACTTTCAAGAAGACTATTTAAAAGTTTTAATCAGCTCTAACTCATCACCCTTAAAACAGTTAAATGCAAGAAAACTGATCATCCACAGCTTTAAAGATAGCGCCACTGAAATAATTTATAGTTAAATTCTTCATTTTGGTTCACTCTTTAAAACATTACATTTGTAACTCCATTATTAGTATATAGTTTTGGTATGCAAATTAATTGTCATTTCCTGATAATTATTATTATTAGTAGTAGTCTAAATGCTCTTTAGAACATCTGCTTTTATGATGATTCACATGCCTACATTCATTGACCGAGAGTAAAACAAAGAAGAAAATGAATGAATGAATGAATGCTTCTTGGGATCAGTCTAATTCAGTCTTTATTTCAGTAGTAAGGGCCAAATGAGCAACTTCTCTCTTTCATGTGGTTTGTTGGTTTAAATAAAAGAACACTAGATGGAGCTGCCTAATCGTTGTTCAATGAGGTGAGAAGAAAAACTGTGATCTTAATTACAGATGTGTTACATCACTGCACTCACGTTAGCTACCTAGCTGTGAGGCATTGCACAAACTAATTCAACCCTGTGATTCAACCCTGCAAACAGAGTTCTATTCAAAAATATGTATTGGGAAACAAAATTAGTGGAAGAGACGGAAACATTAATAGATACTACCTAAGATCCTTTCCTCTTTGCCGTAGCAGGAAAGGAAATTGATTAAGGAAACTAGGAAAGGAAGGAAACAAAGCTGGGACAGTTACAGAATCCAGTGCAAAATCTCCTAAGCTACTGATTATTTCATTGCTGACTGCTAACAGGGTGATATCCAGTTCCACATAAACCATAAAATTGCAATTTGCATGCCCATAAGAGGAGAATGGTAATGCAATATAATGTCTGAAAAAGTCGAAAAAAATAAAAAGTATTATTATATACATTATTAATTTAGTAGCCCCTTAATCCATCGCAATGTATATGGTTCACAATCAATCTAAAATACTATACATGTAAAATTACACATTACACTAAATTACACAACTGAACTGTCTATAGATTCAAAACTGAATGCTGGATTACACCAAATGAAGTGCAAACCAAAATAAACAAAATAAATCTACACACACTGCTGCCTTGCAGGAGGCAAAGAGCAGGACTGCTTAGTATCACCCCTGCTCATATTTGGCCAATGTTGTTTTCCATTTCAGCGTGGTACCAATGCAGATATCTATTTACTCACCTGAGATACCTGTCTATATCTCATTACCGCTAAAACGTTTCTACATTCAGATAAGGGGTGCATCATTATTCCACTGTGTTTTTAATCTCAGGCAACATGTTGCATCAAACCATCATCAAATAAAATATATCCTTTTCATTGGAACCTGGTATTAGACCATAATTTTCATGTGAAAAGGGGGGGAAATACACCAGGTTCTCTGCATCTGACTGCTGCACACAAAAGAAAAAAGGTTTTTTTATGCTCAGTCCTGGCGGCTGCTAAAGGCTGTGCTGTAAAGAGGATGGAAGATGTAGCCACTCAACTGATGTAAAATAATCCTCTTCCCCTTCTCTGGCACAGCTGGCAGACATGAAGGGCACTGCACAGCTTGCAATTATCATTCTGGAACAGTACGAGTCTGGCGTCAAATAGCTCTCCCTTGCTTGCTCATTTCCCTGCTCTGTTCCGCCATCGAAGGAAAAAGTAACTGGCCAAAACGCCCTTCTGAAAGACAACGAGCACGACATATTGACATCAATTACCCATTATCATCCTGTTCTCTAGCTATGTTCATTAAAAATAATGCTGGGCTACCTTTGGTAGCTTTAACAGAAATTATAAAATGATCCCATTCTTTTGGGAGGGTGAAACAAACATATTTTCTAAATTTATTTGATTTTGATTTGCATTTTTTACTTAACAATATTATTCACCCCAAGACAGAATTATACATACACACACACACACACATGTATATACATATCTTCAGAGATGGTTGCCATGTGCTTTATCACTGATTTAAAACCGGTGTTGATTTGCAAACTATTGACTATACAGTTTTATTCTGCTGTTACTATGTATGAATGAAAAGCATATGACATTATGATTAAGACAAAAAAGATAAGTTAATTTAAATTTAATCTATGCAGTGAAGCTTGAAATATTGTATCCATAATTATAGGGATTTGAAGTGCTCCAACATAAAATTGATTTGTAATCAAATATTACTTGGCAGAATGATGAGTTTTATTGCAATAGGTATTTTCCTTGCCTTGATAAATATCTACGTGTTGCCATTCAAAAGCCTACATTCATTTTAGTCAAGGGAACTGTAGAAGATTGTTTTCTGTTTGTTTGTTTGTTTTTTAATGTTTCACAATTATTTTCCTTTCCAGGGACTATCCCTAAGCCCTGGATTGACTCACACACATTGGCAAAATCGTGGTTTTATCTGAAGCTGGCAAAGGAATGGAAGAGACACAGCCACCCCTAAAACAGCATGAAACCAATTACAGTTCTGGCCCCAAAACTGAGCTCAACAGAGTCATTGTGAAGACGGGTATTTCCAATAAATGTGAACATATGCAAATGATGCATTAAATATCTGTAGACAACTCTAGAACAAAAGAAAATAAGTTTGGGGAAACACTTGTAATATAGTGAATAGTTTTACTTGTCAAATTGTAAAAATCCCAATATTTGTATTCATCAAATGCTTATCTATATTTCATTGTCTATTTTCTAATAACGCTGCACTCCACAATGGTTTCACTGCCCCATTACTCGCTCCTTTTACATTTGACACAGCACAATTTGTTTTCTGAAGACTCCCATCAGCACAACGCATTAGAAAATGATTAGTTATCTGTGTCTAACACCCAAAGGCTATGGACACCATTAAAGGCCTAACATCCATTCCAATGGCCATACTAGCAACAGGCCTCAACCTGAGAGATAATTGACCTTGCCTTGGGCAATACGCTCTTTAACTGTTGCCACAGTCAATTATCCAGCAGGTAAGTTTATGCACACACATAATGTACTGCAGAATGTAACAAATCCTGGAGAGGTTATCCATAAACGTGATAATCACTGACACTGACACCTGTCAATCACTCTCCTCAAAATGGCTCTGACTGTCTGCGGGTGGGCTTTGAGCTTGTCCCCTTTCTGTCCCACAGGGACCACAGATGATCCTAATGAAGTCCATATCATATTCAACTAGTGTGAATGGAAACTAAAATGATTTGCAAAACCTGATAATCTCATGTTACCAGGATGGCAATCCTCAGAAGCCAAAAGGAGAAGGCATTGTTGATTTATTCTACTGCGTGTATCTGTGATTCTCTTCATGCATTCATTCCCTTTTTTTTACTGACAAATAAATGCTCCTAAGACCACCAGGGGAATGCTTCTCAGCTTAAAAAACAACTCAACCAGGTTAATATTATCATGTATTTTATATGCAAGCCATTATCACCTCTGTTGTTTCTGGATCTGGGCTACTTCAGAAGGTTACATTTTGTGCTCGTGCAGCCAGATAATAATAATAATTTTGTGTGGGTGCCAAATCTAAACTTCTAGTTACTACATTAGTGCATGTCATTCATGTAGTGGGTGGAGTGAAAAGAGAACAGGAAACAATCGCTGTTTGTGGCTTCAGTTGTGAAGCTAGGGAGGAGGGTGGAGAGCAGCTGGCAGGCAGGAATATGGGTGGAGGTGATCAAAGATACTCCAGCCCACCGTGGGATCAAAACAACGACTTCCTGTTTATCTTTTCAAGGGGTGAAAGCAGATTGTTTGAAATCTTATTTTAACTGGATGTATGACCCGAGGTGTCAATAACACCAAACAATTGGTTCACTGTTGATTTCCTTTCTAGTATACACTTTGTTTATTAAGCACAATGTGTAATCAGTACAGGATCTACAACTATGCAATTGTGGATTTAGCTAAACAGTTATGCTCAGTAGGGTTAGGGTTTGGATTAATTTTAGTGGAGGAATACTTAGAAATAGTGAAATATACTCAAATTCAAGGTTTTTGTGTAGGCGAACACCATAAGTGATACAGTAAGACACTTCTTTAAAACAAACAAAGCAAGCAAAAAAAAGTACAGGAATGTGAGGAACTGTTAATAGCAAATTAGTTCGACCTAAAGCATATGCCAAATGATTAACCCTGTGAAAATGGAAAACTGGCCCCAAGCCTACAGGTCATGGTTACTCATTTGACAAAATGATGTATCCGTGGAAATGGATAGCCTACATAGCATTCCCTCTAATGTCTAAAATGAAAATATTGTGTTTTAAAAAATGTACCTTTCTCACTGCTTGATGTTTTGAAGGGTGATTTATTAGTATTATGGTTTCAAACAAGGCGTTTTGAGTGCGTTTTCTTGCAGTAGTGCTTTACTGTGGTCTAGTCACACAGCTTTGAGTTCAAAAACAATCCCTGCATTCTTCAACCTGCTGCTGTGCGGTTGCCGCGGTACATGCACACTCTTGTTGGATATCGTCTCCAAACTCTCCATCAAGCGTCTCTTGGAAATTATTCACATATTATACACATATTGTATTGTTAGTTGTGTCTGTCTGTTTTTGCTGCCTGGCAAAACTAAACGAAAAGACCCACTATCAAAAAGAAAACATTTAAAATTCAGACGCTTGGCTTTCTCCGAGTTTGTGTAAACTAAAAAAAGAAATAAATAAGACGAGAAATGTGTAAATCACATAAAAGTCACTTAAAAGTAATGGGTTGATTTGCATTGCATTGCATTCTGTGTATTGTGATGCCAACACTTAGCAGCATTAGCATGCATTCACACGATCATCTATCCAAAGAAGGGCTTTCTTACGTGTGGGAACATTTGACGGAATTGCAGTCACCGTCCCCAGCGTGCACAGGATCTGGCACCTGGTAATCTCTTGTCAGTCGGTGCTGATCGCCCTGTTAAGGCTGCCCCACCCCCACAGCCCTGTCCCTGTGTTTACAAACAGTCCTTGCTTGCATAGGTCACTGGCCAGACGCCACTGATGATGTCACCGAGAAAAAGCACATGTCTGGATGCCACATGAATCCCCTTGAAAATGCATGGCAATTATCTACCCAAAGGAAGCAACTCAAGTCCTACAGCATCTAACAGGGGGTTTGCCTTGAGGGGCTGTGGTCGTTTCCCTATTCGCGATCGTCCTGTTAGCAGTTAAAAAGCACATTATACACCGACCCTGATCACTGTGACCTCCATAATAAAAAGCGGAGCCGCGCGGTGCCTTGTGGGTACTAACGTTTGTAAACTGAAGCTGGCGCAGACATTTGTGTTGCGTTGAAAACACGGAGCAGATTTCTATTCTCATCAGAGACCTACTGCTCACATTGGGTTGGGCGGAAAGTGTTCTCTCAAAATTAAAAAAAATGCATGCGTGAAAGATGGTTAAACTATTAGTTTGAATGCGAGATGCATTTCATAAACCTTAAGTGAATGTGACTGTTGCTGTTGGATATGCACCTGAAAGGATTTTAAGAGCAAGCAGCTTAACATCTGCGGATGCATATTGCATTTATTGCATTTGCATTCCCATTTCCCCCAGTGCAATACAAACGAGTCTATACTGTGTTTACTGTACTGAAATACAACATCAAACCATGTAATGCGATATCCAGTCGGGTGCGGTAACACGTTAAGGCATGAACATATCGGTGTATTTACTAATTCAAATGCATGTATACTTAACAGTCATACCAGTAATACAATCAAAATATATGTATTAAAATAACACAATCCGAGACGCGGTTATGTCTCCCTACAGTGTTCAGTTATGTTTATCCCTCTGACATATAATATTACAGACCGTCGTTAAGGTGTAAAATAAACGCCTTATTTTTAGCATCCTCTCCCACCACCATGCAAGCGCCCGCAGAAATCCGGCTCCTCGTTTTCCCCCTCACTCAGAATTGCGTGCTGCTGCACCGTGCAACCAACCCTCACTCGCTCAGCAGCCGGCCATGCCTTCTTACCTATTGGTTGTCGGTGCATAACTCCACGTCAGCTCTCGCTCCCTGATGGTCCAGGCGGCCGTCAATCATCGCGGACCCGCCCCCCTCGTTCGGTTTGGTTGGCCCTTTCTCCTTCCCTTTCTCTCTGTGTCGCGGCGGTGGGTCGGAGCCGCTGTCCCTGGTCTGGCACGTTCCCTGCTAAATTTACCAGTTTAAAATTGGATTCCCCTTCGAGAAATCCCCCCCATTCGACACCCACGACCAGGCGTCTCCCCGCTCCCTCCACACTAACGTTGGTTGAATTAGACCCCACTTTCTGGTAAGATGGCGGTGGTAAGCGGGGTGTCCGGGCCGGCGGTCGCCCGGCTTGAGGGCCGTGAGTTCGAGTACATGATGAAGAAGCGCTCGGTGACCATCGGGCGCAACTCCTCACAGGGCTCCGTGGACGTGAGCATGGGCCACTCGAGCTTCATCTCCCGCCGACACCTGGAGATCTTCACCGCCGGCGAGGACGGCACCGGCGGTGGAGATTTCTACCTGCGCTGCCTCGGCAAAAACGGGGTGTTTGTAGACGGGGTGTTTCAAAGACGGGGGGCCCCGCCACTGCAGCTCCCCAGAGTGTGAGTGCTTGTTATTATAATGCTTGTTCTTGTTTTTTGTCGCCCGCTACACGTGTTGGGCTTATAGGATGAAACAAAACGGCGGATTGTGGACGTGAAGTGTTTGTGTCCGGTGCATGTAAAACGTTATTCAGGGAGGGTGGGGGGTTCATGCAAACGAATGGTAAATATTTGGATTCGTGTCTCCTGTCTTCTGTTGGTATTTGTTACAATGTTGTTCATCGTTCCTGGCCACAGAATAACATGTGCTCGATTGCAGTCCAAGTGCTCCACATAGAAAGAATGATGCATATTTTGATTCCTTCCATTCATTGGGATTTCTGAGGTTTGCCACTAATTTATCTGAAAATAACCACGCTTTTACATTTTTGATTGGCATCTTAAGTAAGTGTTGGATCTGGGAAGCGTCCATCCATGTGTTGTATGTAAAACGTTTCCTAATGAAACAGAAGGGCAGTTCTAGGTTGTGTATAGCGTGAAGCTAACAACGCATGTTTGCAAATACAGGGCACCATTCAAACTTGAATATTTCAAGTTATTACATGTAAATTATGTATGCCTTTTCTATTCTATTGAGATGTTAACGGTACAAGACTGATGACAATTGCACATTAAAACATGTCTCCTTTAGACTCCTAATCACTATACACTGCTTACATGCGCTATGTTAGTCGCTTGCTTTTGCACGTCATTGTGTGATTTAAAGGCATTGTTTGGCCTATATGTTATCACTGGCATTTTCATTCTTATGACGAATTCGGTTTTCCCAATCTGCTGTCTTTAAAAACATGAACGCCATAATTTAGAAATAGAAATACATTTTTGTCATACTTTCTCCAACATAAGAATTGTTGGAATAGAATACAAGAATTGTAATTCTCCTTCCAAATCCGCAGATTAGAAACATCTGGCTTTTAATCAAACATCTGCCTAGTGTTGTTAAGCCCTGAAACTGGCAACTAAGGGCTAGTAAATGTAGACCCCTGTCTTTACTAAGGTTTTGAATTGCTCAGTCTTGAGTCTTGTAAGAAGGTCTTACACTGGGGGCTTCATTTTACTGAGAATAGTAAAGCTTATTTAATACATGCTTACATGTTTAGTATTTAATCACCCATTTTAAAATGACCCATCATTCATTTGATTTTGTTATTCTTAAACAACAACAAAAACACTTAAGCATGTCTCCATATCAAATCCAACAATATGAAGACTGCCTTCCATATGTATTTACTGATTTTCCATATTTGTACTGCTTGTCCTGATTTGTTGGAGTCTTATATCTGTGGACTAGATTTCTCCTTGGTGTGTGAATGAATATGACCACAGGAAGGAAATCCTGCTTACAAAAGCAGAAGTCTGAATCATTCATAAAATATATTTATTTATGGTCCAAAAGGCAAGTGATTATAGCTTCCTTTTGCTTCGGTTAATGTAGCAGCTTGCAGAGTGAGCAATACTGTACTAGTTTTCACCGGAATCTCGCCAATGTGTAATAGTTGCCTGAAGAGGAAATCTGGAACCATTTCTTTTCTTTTAAACTAGACTAGTTTTGTGCTTTTCATAACAAACTAGTGTCTGAGCATTGATTTGAAAAGTGCAATAGTGATTTGTTCCCCACTCCCCTGTGTGAACCTCTCCCATAAAGAAAAATAATTGTACATTGTAATAGTTGTGTTAGGGAGTATGTTCAGAGCTGGAAAGCTTTTGTAAAGTGGAAATGTTTACAGCCACACAGATGTAGGGGGTAGGGCCCTTATTGCAAGCAGGTATTGGTTAACGTAATTTAGAGGAGGGACAAGGATCGAATTGGTTGCCTATGATTTGTTTTGTCAACACAATCTTCAGGCCTTGTTCTTTACATTACTTTGTGTACTATTTAAAATGTCTTTGATTTTCAGCAATTGTAATTAAAAAGTTGCTGTAAATTTAGAACCTGAAATGCTGTTTTAAAGATCTGAGTTTATTTGTATTAAGGTTCTAAGGTACTAGAGGTGTACTATATACAAAAAAAAACCCCGGAAATTATTGTACTTAAATCATTTTTTTATTTTTTAATAGGATTTGGTGGATTGTTGTTGTTTATAGAAGGTTTGTGTGTCCACTGATTGCTTATATGATTCAGATTTAAGTGACAAAATCCCACGTTTGATTGTAAACGTAATTAATGAAAGGAAGGCTCGATTGACCTTAAAGTCTGAGAAGTGTAGTGTATGTTTGCTTAAAAGGAAATCTGTTATTTGTTTGTATTAATTTGTTGAAATGTTACTCTGAAGTAGCAATGCAAATAATTGATTATATAACAAACTATACATGATTGTTACCTGCTGAAATTCAATTTGGAGAGAAGAACTTTGGTAAGGTCAATCTTCAGTCACTGAGGTCATCACCTTTGTAGTGTTGATAGGGGTTACAGCAAACAGTGAGAAGTGCTGGACTATTGCCTCCAGACCAGTTCATGCTGTGTTGTTGACATCAGTTGCTGTTTATTTGACCAATAAAATTCAAATACTTGTGTCACTTTTACAAAAATAAACGTGTGGCTCATTGAGCATTCAGGTTCTCTATAAATGTATAGAATTCTATTTTTTCTGTGGCTTGAGAGAGGGGAATGTCAACATTGATCTCAGTTTGTTCAGAACTCGGTCATGTTTGCAGGTTTTGTTTATGGTGGCTTATGACAGATGTGTTGACAGTAGTGACAATTGCTGAAAAACATCTACCTTTCATATTCAGCTACAACTTACCATTTTTTCTTTTACTTAAGTACAAAAAAGTCAGTTTCTTCAACCATTTCTCGAAGGCATTTCAGTTCAGATTGTTTTCATAAAGCATGAGTCATTTTATAAACACTCTCACAGATTTTCTGGCTCAGTTTCACCCATGTTAAAGTTTAACGGCGAAACAGAAAATTACTCACATTTTAACTTCTAAACCCATGTGAAATAGAGGCTTCTCTGCTTCAACCACCAGGGGCACAGTGCATCTAAAATGGAGTTTGGGTGTGTGAGACAAACTGTATTGTTCACGGTTTGCTGAGAATAGTTTTCAGACATCTGTTTTTTCATGAAATGTAAGATCTTAATTTAGTATAGATTAAGGAGAAAAAATAATGCATCCAAAAAATGAGAATGACATGCCCTTTTTAATATCAACACTTCAGTTTATTATCTTTATTTTTGGTGCAGTTGAATTTAAGGTCCAAGACTGAGCGATTATTGTAGCTTTTAGTTTAACAAAGCAGCGATGAAATGCACACCTAATATGCAATTTTTTCTCCCCTGTTAAGAGAATAACTGCTCTATACTGTTAAGAATATGTAAACAAATAATACTTAATTTACACAACTTTGGTTTGTAAGAAGAGTTTTTGAAATCTTTCAAAGTATTTAAATTTAGTGAATCGTGGCCAATTTAAACTCTATTACCTCTTTGACTAAACTATGAATAGTGATAATGCACAGATCATTTAAACAATTATATTAATTATGATCTTGTGACATTACATTCAATCTTTTCCTAATGTACTACCTTCAGACATGAATAATTCAGCAATAAATACTTGAGCAGTAATGCAAATACAATATCCTTATGATCCTCCCTTGAATACAACAAACATTTCCATAGAGGCCTGTTGATTTTGATTTATAATAAATGTAGACTTTTTCATGTGGTGTTAAAAGTGCATTAATTTTGCGTGATATTCACATGCACCAAGTGTGTGCAAGGGCTCTGTTGACAGGAGTACAAATTTTGTGATGTATTCTCACTGGATTTGTATTCTGTGAGTGGATTATACTGCGTTTTGGTAACAGAGGGGGAAGAAAATTATTCAGGTGTCTAATTCAAATTTGTTTGTGGTGATTAACATCCACAGCAACCAATGTTAACTGAACGTTTGTCTTCCTGTGAATCATACTGAAACCTGCCCTTTAGAGACTCCCAATGGCTGGGTTAACATGCAGAAAAAAAAGACATGCCAACATCAGGCGCAAACTGCAGCTGTGCAGGGAGAACTGTTTCATGATACAAAATTTCATCTCAGTTGCCAGCAATAAGGTGCCAAGTGCCTTTTGCTTCGTAGGCTATTTCCAAAGACCTGTATAATGTAATGGGACGGTGGAAGCTGGCATTAGTTTGGTTGTTACTAGTCTTTACCTCGAAAACAGGAAAAAGATATGCTTGTTCTAATATAGGAGTGAGCAGACGCTTGCTTGCTATCTAAATTAAGTGGCTCAGCTCTCACTAGTATATTTAATTACCATAGACACTCCAAAAATAAAAGCTGGGAGAGTTCTGGGAATCTGGAATGCTGAGTTTAATACCCAGGGCTTGTTTGCATGGTTATAGAGAGTGAAGGCCTACATAATAGCAGTTTTTGCTATATTTTGAGCATTGTGTAGTAGAATTCTAGATGTTTCTTTTTAATCGTTTGGCAACCATGTCAGACAATAAAATCACACAAAAGGGATATTTTGCTGGTCTTTAACTTAAAACCAGTTTCTGACCTTTTGTGTATTTGTTTCTATAAGCTTGAGAATAAGTATTTAGGGCCTGTTTCAGACATTTTTGTTGTGGTGTTGCCCACTAAATCTAGAGAAGTCTGTTAAGAAATGTCAGGTAGGGACATAGTGGATGGTTTTCCAATCACAACTGCTTAAAACACAAACACAGTCCAAACATGACCTCCTGATTTGTATTAATTATTTTGGCAGAACACTGGAGCTCATTAACTTAAATATGAACTTTCATGGCTATTAACTTTACTAAGTACACTTTGAGATACTACTGATTTAAACTGTCATGAATTCATATGTTTGCACTAATATTTAGGTATTCTGTACCAAGTGCTAGTTAATATGAAAAAAACATTAAATGCCAGACTAGGTAGGTGGAGGACTTGTCAGATTAATTCATTAAAAAAAATGTACTAAATATTGTATATAAATATAAAACCCAATGTTTTAATTAATATTTATTTCTTAGCAGATGGCTTTATCCAGGGTGACTTATAAAATGGGGAAAAAAGGCATTACAGAGGTCAGCTTTGCACATTAAAAAAATTCTTCAGTACTCCACGACACACACAATAAAGGCTGTGTATAATATGATGGAAAAATATATATATATACATTTATTTAATTCATAGCTTTTGAAAAGTGAATGGTAGCTGGTTGAGTTGGCTGGATGAATCTGAATGGTCTCAAATTCCATCAACATGGTAGGTCTTGTAGTGAGAAACTCGAGCTGCTGTGCACTGGAGTTCAAGGGCCTGACTCAGAAAAAGGTGTGGTATTCTCAGAAAAGAACACAGAATATTTTAAATGACATAACGGAAATCACAGGAAGCCAAATACTCATAAATGATACTGCCGTGAAAAAATTGATCTTTGTATATGAATCATGCCGCTATTTAAATGGTGTATTGTGTATTTTACTTTGTCTCTTTTTTGGGGGTTGGGGAAGGGTAGTCATCAAGGAGGTAATCTTGTGGTGTAGTTCTAAGTTGCAAGTCAATCTTTGCGGAGAGTAGTTTTTAGAAACAAAATACCACATACTTCCTTTGGCTCTGCCACACTGCTGTGTAGTACTTTAAGTACCTGTAGAACTGTGAAAAAGACCACAATTTTTTAAAGGACAAAAATGTATGGTTGCACTGAACAATTCACCCCATGGTGTCATGTTCGATACCTTTAGCACTAAATGGCATGCATTGTGCTTTCCTTGTATTGAGCTGTGCATTTCCAAGTTATTAAAAATATCACGATTAAAAACATTGTCAGGATATTTTTTTTCTCTCTCTTCCTCCATTATAACAGGTCAAGTGAGAGAGCAAGTCCGTTTGTTTAGTTTCTCCGCTGTCACTACACTGTAAGAAGGTGATCGGAAGGAGGCAACTATGGCATGCTTGGAATGTGAGATGTTTATTTCCCCTTATTTACTTCCCCTTTCTGTAAATGTGTAGCTAATATTCAGCCAATTACATTCATTGTGTTCATTTTATACAGCTTGGAGCTTAGAGTGATTCTGATGTATCGATTTGGTTTAAGTTCCTCCCTCCAAGGATAAAGAAGCCACCTGGAATTAACTTTATAATAAAACCAATACATGTATCTCTTTAGAAAAGTAGGATATCTGATAATGTCTGAAAATGAAGTGGCTTCTTGGTGTAGGGGGACAGTTCAAGAATTAAGTCGAGCATTTCATTTCAGTCAAAGTGTCTTCTGAAGGGTTTTAGTCTGTTGATGTGAGGTGTGCATTCGTTTTTGTTTTTTTTTTGTTTTTTTTTTTCCTGGCTCCTCTCTCCACATGCTGTGCTGGCCCTGTGCACTAAGCTACACCGGTGTCTGTGGACTACTGGGAACACACCCACATGACGTGGCTGGTGTAGAACTTGTTTACTAGCGACTCAATTCACCTGAGAAACCAGCCGTATTGTTTTCAGTGCCCTGATGCAGGGTTCGTCAACCTCGGAAAATTATCACCTTGTTACTAGGCAGGGGAAAGAACTTCAGTTTTGAAAGGAAACAAATTGGTCAGTGTCAACAAGGCAACAGTGGGCTGTACCTGCAACTGGAATTATGAGGGTCGTGTCAGTTTGTTGAACAGTTGTTGGAATATCTTGGCTATATATAATATGCTGTTGCAGGGGTGATGTTATGTTATATTTTTGAAAGCATTACAGCTTACCTATGTTCTCATTCATAAGAGACATATTTCCCTTTGCTTCAGGCATAATCTGGGTAATAAAAAATCAGTTTAGATCTTATTCAGCTGGGTAACAGTGGCGCAGGTTGAAACTCAAAATAAACTAGGGTATGGGCTTACTGCAGGGATGTGAAACCAAGGGTGCACAAAGAATCTCCAGGGGGCATATACTCTTATTTTACATCTTGCTTTCCTAGTGCTGCCTGCTCAACAGCATGGGGTGCACAGGCCAAAATTAATTTAACGGTTACAGGTTAGACAACACTGGCCAACTGTAAGATTGGGATGTGATTTTCACAAGTAACCTGGCAACACTTTTTAATAGTTTTTTACTGTCCAGTATTGTTGAGCCTAAGTTTTCTTTGTTTACAAATATATATAATAAAATTGAGTTGTTAGAATAAACAAATGGATAGATAGGAAATAGTTTTTTTAGTATTAATAGTACCTCTGTACTGACATCTTTGACTGGTCTAGAGAGACCAAGGACTGCAAAAAGCCTCCAATGTTTTAGTTAATACAGAAATTTAGTTTATTTATTTGAATGTGATTTTTGTTAAAAACATAAAAACACTTTGTGATTATAGAGCGGGTTGAGTATCTGAATACCAAACTCGTGTGGCATTTAAAGCAGTTGTGCCTAAACTGAAACAAAAGCTAGGGAGTGGGAAATGCTCAATTTCCATTGGAGTTGTTTCTTTGTATGCTCAGTCTGGGGAGCCTCAAATTCCACTGGCATTACATGAGCTGCTTTAATGAGTTGCCGTCTGGTTTCCACCAGCAGATGTGATTGCCGGCTCTTTACACTGCTTCTCATCGATTGCTGCTTCCCAGGGCTTTTGTTTCTTTCTCTTGCTGGACTTTCACTTCCAGCACATCAAAGCACTGGGGTTTTCTGCTTTAATCATTGCATAATTATGCCTAAGCATGAAACGTGTATTATTATTTTGGTCCTTTTAGTATTTGTATAAAAACTTTTTGAGGGTCCACCATATACATTGTAACTGATACTTTTGTGACCTAGTAACTTTTCTGTCAGAATAAAGCATTTTAACATCCTCAGCCTCAAACAGTTGAAATACTAATTATCACGATCCTTCACTGTTTTTGCCTGAATGTTTGACTTTTTTCATTTTTGTAATTTAACTTAGTTTACCTATGTAACCTGTAGCACAATGGATTGTCTTCTGCATTGTACCTACTTCAGGAGTTTGCTTATTCTGAATGGAAATGGTCTCTCTGTGTAAAGTACTGTGATTAGGAGCAAGTGTGTGGACGTGACTCAAATCCTTTGTAAGATGTTGAATCCAAGTGTAAATATATGTGCCCCTACCGGTTTTTTAGCAACACGATACATTTGTAGCAGTGAGTTAATGGAATAATCTTCAATAACCTGTTGGAGACAATCCACTCTGTAATTAAACTGCAAATCTTTACAAGTCTGTTGTGGAGACACTTTCTTCTGGATGCTTAATTTGTTGCACCCTGTACAAATCTGGCATGGCTGTATTAACAAGCTTTCTTTATAAAAACACTGTCCTAGATTCCAGTTTCCATTTTTTAATTCTCAGTTGAATGTTGTAATGGTGGGGGAAAATCTATTCTTTGGCTTAACTGTTAACTAGATATCAAATTGTATTGGAGAACAAATGTTTCTTAAACCTGGCACGAACAAATGTAGCTAGGAGTTATGTAATGATGCTGTATTACAAAAAGAATGTCTTGCATTTTCACTCCAAAGTTGAGGAAGATCCTGGCATCAAGGCATCAAGTAATTAATTCCTAACTGTGCTTTTTGTGTTACAGAGGGATTAATTGATATTCTGCTTTGATCAAACAAATTATGGTTTAATAGTGATAGTTTTCACTACAACATTTAAATTGCCTTTGGGCTTTCATACATTTTCCTCTTAAAAAAATAAATAAATACAGAAATGTGCTTTAGATCACCAGAGTATAAAATGCTTTGTTTTAGTTCTATAAATATTTTATTTGCATTTGTATCCCCTGATGATTTTAAAGCAAAACTTGTCTGGGAAAATAACTTTCTGCAATGGAAAGTAGAGGTGTTTCCTAATGCATACATTGTTATTTTGAGATTCCATTTTGAAATGTATGCTTTCATGTTTAGTTTAACCTTGCATTTCTCTCTTCTACACCAAGTTGTGTTGGGAAATAGGATTTTAAAAGCACTGTGGACAGCCCTTTATCACACAGTGAATACTTTCACTGCCAAGAATGTGACTCGTGAAAGCCTAGCATTCTTCTGCCAAAGAGGTTTTGTACTTGCGATGCGAGTGTGCTGAATGAAACATGTAGGCCACTCTTTTGAATTAAGCAGGCTTTTTTTTTTTTTTTTTTTTAAACCCTCAGAAACATTATTGCCACAAAGTTTAAATTGTATTCATCTTGTGTATGGGTTTGCCGTTCCTACACATGCACACCTTGAAACACCCTGATTTTAAAGATTTCAAATCCTGTTAATAAATGCATCAAATAAACTGTTGGAGAATGTGACTGAGTTTCTTTTGACTAATTAGGGTATAGTCCTGAAATGTTAATCTAAGATGGTAGGTGATCCATGGAAGGCACTTGCTTATGACCATGAAACATGGTGGGAACATTTAAAATGTACCAAACCGGCACATTAAACTTGTACATGCTTTGTCCATGGAGCAGCCGTGACTATTTCATGCTTTTTAGACTCGTATGAAAAATATTGTCATCCACAGATTAATCAAAAGCCAGAAGAATGTAAAACCTGTTACCTCAATAAATTAATGAAAAATATAGGGACAATCAATATCCTTGTTAACACCTGGGGCAAATATTAAGTTGCCACTGTATTTGTGTTTGTTTTAATAAGGCCCTTGACCTCGATGTTGTTACTCTGCGTATCCATCAATAAAATTGAGTAATTCAAGGTAGAGAGTAAGAGCTTAACTTGACTCCAGTAATTCTTTAGCACTTTTATCGGCCGTGTATCAGCTCTGAATTGGGTGACAATGTGCTCCATACGAGTTAAATAAACAAAACGCTTGGTAATTATAATTGATCATGCAGGTAATATTAAAATGGCTGTAATGATGATGCCTAGCAGCTTGCTAATAATACCCATAATCCTAGATGTTTTCAGGTATAACACCTGAAGCTGACAGTGTGTTATCTACGTTTATATATTGTCCACGTCTTTAATGGAGAAAAGAAGGGTGCCAAATTAATTTGTCTTCAGAATGGTGGTAAAATGTTATTTTTCTCTTTTCCATTTGCCTTGTCAGTATTATACCAAGATGAAGCATTTAATTTCCAAAAACAGAGCTTGTGTGGTCTGGTTACTTTTACGGCCAGATCACAGTATCAGTATAGTATGTATGAAACTGATTCAGCTATGACATAAAGCTGTTTTTGACAGTTCAGCATGCTGCTATCACGTGTATGTTTCCTTAATCTGTTGGCCTACTTTTCAACTGACACCATTCCCTTCAGATATTTTATTTAGAAAATGCTTTTTTTTTCTTCCAAGAGTAATTCATAAATACTGAACTGATGGTTTTTATGACTTTAAAAGGTAAAGGCAGTTTGAAGTGAAGATCCTGGTTTGTAGATTTGTAACACTGGCTTCTAGCATGTCATTTGCCATGTAAATATTGCAGAAGGTTCAACCCATGCGATTTCTGGCAGACTGCCAGAGGGGAAGTAAGTCAACACCATAAGAGCTTTGATCACCAAGACTCGGTTACAAAGCGGTTGGACTACACTGCAGTGTTTATATGGCAGTGCCAATGGAATTGTGTCCAAGATTGGTCTGTTTGTATGCAGTTTATTTATATGCCATTTATCATGTATTTCTAGTAGTCATTGGAATGACCTTTTCTTAGATTTCTCTGGTGACCATGATCTCAACCTTTGCTTCTTTGTGATAATCCTCTTGTGCATTTTCTAGAGGTGGGATTTTAAGAGTGGTCACAAAGTGGGCAGGTACCAGATCCCCTGCCAGCAAGTTTTAAATTCAGACCGTATCCGAATGTTGTTTTGCTTATACAGAGCCCAAGCCTTTCCAGGTGATTCCAGTTTGAGCCAGAAATGATAACCATTTAATAGAGCACATTCTAAGTAGACACGGATAAATCTCTTCAATTGCCTTGCATAGGGATTTCTGAAGCTTAACTATGCATCAGGAAAACGTTCTGCCATGGAGCATAATTAAAAAGATGTGGCTTTGAAGCGTGCGGCACAGTCGCATATCACAGTTCAACCAGTAAATTGGGACGTCTGTAAAATGGGTTAAATGAATGCTTTTAGAACCTGATGCTAATCTGAGTTTTGCTCTTTATTTCTAGGTGCACCTTCAGGTTTCCCAGCACAAATATCAAGATCACATTTACAGCTCTGTCCAGTGACAAGAAAGAAAAGCGGGAGGCGCCAGAATCGCCAGTAAAGCCAGTGCAGCCCCAGATCTCACCCTTAACAATAAACATTCCAGACAACATCGCACATTTAATGAGTCCACTTCCTTCCCCTACAGGAACTATCAGGTATGTTTGTATTACTCAGCATGTCAAAGTCATTAAATGCATTATTCACTCCAGTCTAGGCCCTTAGAGACAGCACTGAGTACCATGCTGGAAAAAAATGCTTTCTTTTCCATTCATAAAAAGCATTCTTGTTTGTAGTAAATGGCAAGAACAGCACAGTCTTAGTCTAAAGCCTTGAAACCACAGACCTGAAGACTGGTCAGGAAAGTGTTTGGCAAAGCACATTGCAACAGCACCCTGTCATTGTTTATATGTGGATGGTTTATGCTTTCACTTTGAAGACAACAAATAATCTTTTTCTGCTTTGAAGTATGTTTTCTGTTTTATAAGAAAGAAAAATACAAATGCTTCACACCAGTCCTCAATTTATGCGATGTCCACTGTTTTCTGTTAAATAACAAGACTGAAATTCTGCATTATATTTTAACATTTCCATGAGATGCATTATAAAATGCATTACAATGTTCCTCTTGATTATGGAAAAAAAAACTACTAATTTGCAATGCTTCTGTACAATTGCCTGAGAAGGTCATCATCATAGCACCTTAATAGCTGAATTAAATGCATTGGTGGCCATTTTGGGGAATACTAATTGCACATCAGGCATGTTGTTTTAAACTCTAAATGTTTCCTTCATTTTGTCTGGTCTTGTCCTCACTAATGTAGTTCCATTCTGGTCATGTTCTCTTTTGTACTCTACCAGAAGCAGAGGTCAATATAAGACGATTTATGCAAGTTTTAAAGCCAGTAAGAATTATTTTCAGATATATTACTTGTTCTTTTTTTCATCCTGTTACTTTCTAAATATGTACCAGGTTAGCATGTTCTGTTGTGGTCCAGTTCTACTCCGCAGATGAATTGGCACATTTTATGATAACGCAGATGAACCAGTATAATATTAACTTAGGAGCTGTAACCGGGCTGTTTCTGCACCTAGTGTTTATGTAATGAAGCCATTTGCAGAATAGATTTTAATCCAGAGGCTGAAACTGTTATAGTGACCAGTTCTTACTGACGAGTGCAGTAATCTAGACAACACCCAAATTGGCCTTTCATTGTTTGAATACATTTTGCAGTGCTGCCAACTCTTGTCCATCGAGTCCACGGGGAGCAGGGTCATCCAGCTACAGAATGGGCCGCGTTATTACCTCTGATCTGCAGCTTATAGGGGACAATTCACAGTCCGAAAATGATAAAGAAGCATCTGGAGGAGATAGCCCCAAGGTACCTAATCTTAAAACACCTGCATCCTAACAGCTGTAGGAAGGCTCTCTTTTCTTTCTGAAAGCCCAAGTTCATTGTATTTTCCTTCATGGAATTTGATGTCATGTTTTAGCACTGTATACCTACATCTAACACATATTGAAGTGTGAAAGGACAAGGTTTCCTCCAGAAATTAGCATAGGCATGGTGGTCTGTTACTGAATTGTTGCAGGGGCAGAGATGGGGGTGCCATTGGAGGGGTTTACATTTTTATTTTTTGTTTTTGTGTTGTTCAATACTGCTGCCCCAGTATAATAAGAGAAACACTGAAGTAGTTTAAAGATGGACTCTGAACATGCTTTGAGAAAGTATATAGAAAAGTGGGTTAAAAGTAGCTCAACTGAAATACTGTTATTGTGGTAAATACTCTGCAATTGTAATTGGGTTTTTTTGTACTACAGGATGACTCCAAGCCACCATACTCGTATGCACAGTTAATAGTCCAAGCGATCACAATGGCACCGGACAAGCAACTCACACTAAATGGAATATACACGCATATCACCAAAAACTATCCTTACTACAGGACCGCAGACAAGGGCTGGCAGGTATGTAACACTTTATGATGGCACTGAACAAATGAAAAGCGCTTTGATGGTTTGGGCTAAGGAACAAGGGCACTACAATGGATTTTATCAGTTTAGCAAAAATGAGTTTCTTCTTCAGCATGTTTTTGAACCATTGAGCATATTTGGCATAGTTGAGGATGCTTAGCTTAAACAAGTATAACCACAGTCATTTTGTGTAGCCTACCATTTCAAACTGCACAGACACGTGACTAATAAAATGGGATTGTAATGTTTTTCACCACTTATTGTTGTTGTATAATTTGTAACCCCTCCTGTTCACTCTAGGTCTTGTTTAGAAGAAGAAAAATTAAACTGAAATTAGCAAAATCTAGTGATGGCATGACATGTTGATGTTATGAGAACCTAAACCAGATTCCTGTACTGTTCATACTAACACTCGTCTTCTGTTCTAGAACTCAATCCGTCACAATCTTTCTCTGAATCGCTACTTTATTAAAGTGCCCCGATCACAAGAAGAGCCTGGCAAAGGTTCCTTCTGGAGGATAGACCCTGCGTCAGAGAGCAAACTCATTGAACAGGCATTTAGGAAACGAAGGCCAAGGGGTGTTCCCTGCTTTAGGACACCTCTTGGACCCCTGTCATCTCGGTAATGTCTTCTCTCAATTTGTCAATTTGTTTCCCCAGCATTCATGAAAATCTTTATATGGTGCTAATTTTGAAACCTGTAGTAAACCATTTTAAATTAATTGACCCTTTACCTGTTGATGCTCTATCATCTTTAGAGCTCATTTTCGTCAATTTTTATTTTTATTTATTTTTAGATTGACCTTAATTTCTCCTGTTTGCTTATGTGTTTTACCTTGTTCCCTATAGAGACTGCATGTTTACAGGTTACAATTAGAAGTTGAATCCGAAATCATGTTTAAAAATGCAGTGTGAATTTTTTTGTGGCACAGAGTCATCTGCTGACCAGTTAATCTCACCCCTAATGTATGCGCACCATATTCTGGGTGGGCAGTGCCGGATTGTCTGACATCATGGATGCTTATACCTCCACCTTGTGGGCAGAAAGGTGCATTGCTAGAAGGCCTTGGAATGCAGACTAATCCACGGATGTTGTATTGGATAAATGTTTGGATGAAGTGTGGCTGTTGGTCTTTCTTAATTTTGTTTATCCTAAAATTTAAAAAACTGCTTTAAAGAAATCTGATTTTTTTTTAAACAGTTGCATACATGTCCTTTGTTCACATTGTTATTGAAATGCCTTCAATAAACCAGTGCTTTTCCTGTACTTTTTACAGAAGTGCCCCGGCCTCCCCAAATCACTCGGGGGTGCTGTCGGCTCACTCCAGCGGGGTGCAGACGCCGGAGAGCCTGTCTCGAGAAGGCTCTCCTGTCCCAATGGAGCAAGAGCCAGCCCCCGCCCCAGCGCCTGCCCCCGCCCCCGTCGTCCAGCCCAAACTAGCAGTAATACAGGAGGCCCGCTTCGCACAGAGTGCACCAGGTACGAGACCCTCGAGTCATTCATTTGGGACTTTCAAAAATTAGATCAGGCACACATCTCTGATTTAAAATAGTACCCACCAAAGGTTGAAACATTTTAATGCATCTTTTTTTTTTTTTGCAGGTTCACCTCTCAATAGCCAACCTGTTTTAATCACAGTCCAACGCCAATTACCACAGAGCATGAAACCGGTCACTTACACTGTTGCCACTCCCGTGACGACCTCCACATCCCAGCAGCCGATGATGCAGACTGTCCATGTCGTCCATCAGATCCCCGCTGTGTCGGTGACCAGTGTGGCCGGATTAACAGCAGCCAATACCTACACGGTGGCTGGTCAGGCCATGGTCACTCAAGCAGCACTGGTCAATCAGACTAAAACTGAGCCCCAGGAGAATGGAGAGCACAAAGAAATCAAAGGTAACAACAGCATAGATTTGATTTGGTGGATGCTTGACTTTGAATGGCCTTTTTATACTTTTGAAGCCTCAGATTGTCCAGCTTGCATCCTTATTTATATTATTTTTAAGATGTTGTATATACTGAGCTTCTTGTTTTATTCCCCCCTCCAGTGAAAGTAGAACCTGTTCCTGCCATCACCCACGCTACTATCGGAGCTGCTGGTCGTATCATTCAGACGTCTCAGGCCACACCTTTACAGACAGTCACCATCGTGCAACAAGCCCCTCTCGGGCAGCACCAGCTACCAATCAAAACCATTACACAGAACGGGACTCACGTGGTCCCCATCACCACTGCCATTCAAGGACAGGTCAACACCGGTGAGCATGCAAACCTATTAGTGAAGTCAAAAGTGTCTGCTAAAGCTGTAACTGGAACAAGGCACAATTTACGTGAATTAGGTCAACTATCAGAGGAAGCTGAATGTTGGCTGAATTATATGGTGTGTGTGTAGGACTGTTGCCCATCAGATTTGCAATATTTGATTCCATACCATTTGATTTTATCTGTAACGTCAAGCCTCAAAACTAGAAAAATAGAGGGATAGTTTGTATAATTCAGCTGCAGAACTTTCCAGCATTCTCGGCCAACTTTAGGCAGGAGAGGGGGGAAAAAAAGTGAACATCCATTCTTATAATGTCGCCTCCCCCTTTTGTGTTCGTTCCTTCCGCAGCTGTCGCAAGCCCGCTACATATGTTGGCAACCCACGCTTCTGCGTCGGCATCCCTTCCAACGAAACGGCAGAACGGAGACCAGGCAGAGCAGCCAGAACTCAAACGTATCAAAACTGATGAAGGAGAGAGCATAGTCATCGCTGTTAACATGGACACTCCGGCCGTGAGCGAACAAGGCAGCCAGAACTAAAAAGCCTTTCAGTCACTGCCCCCCCCACCCTTTTTTTCCCCTCTCTTTTTCTTTTCTTTTTTTTTCCTTTTTTTTTTATTTTATCGACTCCAAGGTGCCAAAAGGAGAAGATTTAACTTAAACCATCTTTGAACTTTGGAATGTGTTACCACCCTATGGGAATAAAAAAAATATATATAAAAAAAGAAAAAAAAATAGGTACCTGTGATATGACTGTCAACCGGCAGCACTGGGAAAAAACAGGAAGCCTTAAAATTTAAAATAAAAAAAAAAAAATGAAAAAAATAAAAAATGACTTAGGAGTGAAGATCAAACTGAATGAAAATTAAAGCCTAGGTCAAGAGGCTGTACCGTACCTCCTGCTCATCTACCTCAGTGCACACTGGGAAATGGAGAGGTGGGGAGGACAGCAGCTGAGTAAACGACAACCCGTCTGATCTCTTTAACTTTCAAAACGGACTGAGCACACACCAGTGTAACGGCAGCATGACAAGCGCTTAGTGTAAAGCAGATTTTAAAACAATAGTGTACTCCGCAAATGGAACAATTGCGTGGAGCCATTTCCTATATCTCGGCAGCTAGCCTTTCATATTGACCTACCTAATGCAGTTGTTAGTAGATATGCAGTATTTTGTTGTTCATATGTGGAAATTAGGATCTTTTTTGGGTGTATTTTCATTTCTGTAGACAAAAAAAAAAGAAAACCCGAAACAAAACAAAACAAATGGGGTCACCTGACATTTCAAATCACTCCATCTGTACTTTGGAATCACAAGCTGTTTTTTGTATGTGGAATTTTTTTTATGTTCAGTGAAAATGAATGTAGTTTTTTTTTTTTTTTTTTTTTTTAACTATCAATGGAGTGGTTTACTTTTGTCTGTTCTGTCAAATCCAAAACAAAGCTACTTTATAACACCGATGGATTTTCATATTTTAACAGATAACCGAAAAAATATATATACAATTTTTATTTCCATGTGTAGTGATCAAATGCTTCATCGAGCTTGCATGTAACTGATTAGAAGAAAATGTAACTGAGCCGTTAACTGAATTTGAACTGAAAAAAAAGAACTGCTATGAATCTGACCAGAGCTGCACTTGATTACCTTGTTCCTAATTTTATTTTAATTTCATTTATTCTTTTTTATTTCCCTTTCATTTCCCTCGTTATTTTTGGCTGTGTTACTTTTGTGTTGGAGTTGGCAGTCCCTTGCTTATTTTATTCTGTTCAGGCTACCGAAATCAGTCTCTCTTCAGATTGTATATGTTTCGAGCAGAAAAAAAGAAAGAAAAAAAAAAAAAAAGATAGATGTTTGTTCTGCTTCAGTGCATAAATGCTGCTTTTTTTTTTTTTTTTTTTTTTTTTATAAATTAATTTAAAAACCTTAAGTGAAGTTGCGCTATTCTGCGTCTTTTCATACACCACTCGAAAGAAAGCATGTGGAAAGACTTTTGAGGGAGCGATGTGGGCAGTTTGAACTACATGTTGAGAAGTGGAAATTAAAACTGAGATGTGTGAATTCACCCCTATTACTAAAGATGTTTACTGGGCCTAAAATTTTAACTGAAAAATGCTAGTACAAGGCAGTGTAGCGCACATCATTTGGGCTTAATGACCAAAACAAATGCACTTGACAGAAATCAACACCCTTAATTGTCTACTTCTGGCCATTCCTACACCTCTTGTAGTTCCTAGATAAATGACTACACTTTAGATTTCTTAATGCAAGTCTGTAAAGAAGTGATTGCTTTATTCTTTACTGAGCAAGGACATTAAATTGAGTTCTTGCAGTGGATGCATCAGTGTTGGAGTATATGAACTGTTTCTTGCTTTATTCATTTGTTTAGATTGTTTTGGTGTTGCCTCATGAAGGAAACAAAAAAAAAAAAACTGAGGCTATACTTTGCTGTGTTGTACAAGGAATATTTGAGTAAGTTGGGAAATGAAGAGTAACCCCTAGTGAAGGTTTTCCTTTTACAAAAGTGTCATGCGTATTTTGCTGACACTAGTCCACACTTAAAGATGGATCTGGCATTGATTTTTTTTACTTTCACTCTAGTGATTTTTACCCAAACTAGAATCCCATATGAAAAGAAATACTCCACGTCCTTCATGTAAGATTCTGCACATCGAATACTATAACCTGTCAAGCTTTTGAAATGGTGTCCTCACTAATGTTTGAAGAAACTAAAATGATTTCTGGTATAAAAGTAAATTGAGCTTCAAAAACAATTATTTGATGAGGAGAAAATGACTTGCTTTAGAATATTTTCCAATCCTTGCGCATAAAAGATTTGTTGAATTAGTGGAGCTGCTCCATTCTGCTTCGGTACAGTGATTGATAGAGGAGTACAGCGCGCAAAAACAGATGCGAATGATTGTGTGCCAGCGATCTGCATAAACGGTGCCGGGGCATCTCCGGCTGCGCGCACATGCATTCTGAGGAGCGGAGGCTGCCGTGTGGGTTTGCCGATGAATGCGTGCAGATGGTGACGACCTGCGGATCTGAACATGTGGAGGGGCAAGATGATAACACCGGTGTAATGGGGCACTGCTGAACTAGAAGAGCTGTGATGTGTTTTCAGCCACAGAATGAAGCCAATCGATTCAACTCCACCCACAAACTGTGTTTTATTGATTGCTGCAGATCTGTCCAGTTCTGCACAGTGGGGTGATGTACACGACACGAGGCCTGTGTTCCTCAACCCCCTCAACCAGTTTTCTATGTGCCTTCAGCTTAGTGGCCGTGGACAGTTTATAAGCGGATATTAATTATAAATTAAGCAGCAGCAAATGGGGGAAATGTTTCAAGTGAAAGAGTCAAATTAAGCTTGACTGTTCTAGTCAGTGCTGTGGGTTTAGTTTGCCATGGAAACAATTTGAGTCCTTCAGTCCATAAAGAGTTTCTACATTTGGCCAATGGCTTTAAGTCTTCGGTCATGCTTCATGGGTTGCTGTGCTAATCTGATGTTGGAGTGGGTCTGAACACAAACTGGCACGAGGAGTAGAAAGATTTGGCAGGATTTAGAGCTCCAATCTGAGCAGTGAACACAATGATGCTTAACCAATTTTCATGTCTAATTACTGTACATGGGTGGGAAGCAGGCACCCTGTTTTACATTGTAGATTGGGAAGAGCACTTTTGGACAAGGAAGGTAACTGGAAAAGCGCCAGTGCTGGTTCGGTGCAGCTCGGTTTCTCATTTCAGACCCTTGCAAAGTGGAACTCGTTAACGAGCAGCTCAGCTCACAGGTCTACCCAGCTCCACCTTCAGCGGGGAGATCAGTGTCGTAGCTAATAGATGTGCAAACAGCCTCAGGATATTTTGTTATTGAGCTATTTTCAAATATGGTTGTAACCACTTGTGTGAATGTATAAATAAGTGATCAGTTTTCTAAAGATGCTTAGGGCACCTCCACAATCAAAACCTTTATTTTAATTTCCTGTATTTATTTATTTTGTAGCTGTATTGGACATTTTTGAGATTCACAAACTGAATATATTAATTTCTCAATACCTACCACCACCCTCACTGTCTGCTCTTATAATTCAAATTTGTATGTACAAGTGGTCAAAAGCAACAGGACTGAGGTTTTGTTGCAAAGAAAAAACTGGAGGCTAAATCAATAGACAAGGCAAGACAAACATGGATCTTAAGCATTCAGACAAATTAAATGCATACAAATATTTGCAAGGAAAGGTTAATAAATATTAGGTTTTTTTTAAATCAGAAATGACAAGTTATTTGAACATGAGGCTTATTGAATAAAAGTGAATCTGCACTAGAACTCCCTGTTTCACATCAGCACTTGCCTTCCCATCCCACTCCCCTCTGTCCTGCTGATCTTAACCATTCGTGGCTGACACTGAAGTTTGTCTTATTTTTGTCTGTAGTGCAAAATGTTACATAAGGGATGTATCTGCAAATATACATTCCAGGGCCATTACTCTTCTCCAGAAATCCAAAATCATTAACAAAGAAAATACTTTTTTAAGTGAATGTACAGTAGGACATCTGTTTTTATATTTGTTTCTTCATGGTATGGACAGTTTAATTCTCTCGCTTCAAAATTAAACACTAATCCACCAATGCATTTCTCATGTGCAGTTACACAAAACCTCAATGGGTATGAAATCTAATTAATGCTGCTTATAGTGTTGAAATGCTTAGGAGTGTACATACAATTTAATATAGAGCCAGAACATAGGCTGTAAGTTGGTCCCAACCCATAAATATACAGAAATCCGTATACAATTTGATTAGTCCCTTACCTAGAACAGACTTTGCCACTTCTTTTACAAGAACATGTTCCATATGGGAAATTAGGAAATATACCCTTTGCTTTTAAACAAAAATGTAATTTATTGACATATTTCCCACCTTCTCATTCACTTGCTAATGGCGATCCTCACAGGACTGATATTAAGGATCCAATGAGGATGAAGACTTGATACAAAAAAAAAAAAACAGGATCAAAGCCGAGTACATTCAGTTGATCTGATTAAAACAACACTATTTGGGGTTAAAAATACCACTGGAAATAGGGAGCCTAATTCAGCAAAATCCCCAATAAATCTGGAGACCAATGAGTCTCCCAATTTGTTTTTGTAGGCTTCACATTTAAATCAAAATGCATTCTTACATGTTAGAAGTATTAAATATTTATGGATACATCCACTAAAATCAAAGCAGAATATGCCCCCACCCTCATCCCAAAGTAATTTGGTGGGGTTGCACTGGGAAACGGGCTACCGAACAGATTGCCTTAATCCAGGTTTATTCCTGCAGCATGGAAGGCCTCTGCTTCTCAATGAGTAGAAGTAGTTTTGCCTTGGGGGGCCAACAGCCTTCCCTAATCTGTGCGATTTGGCACCTTTTCCACACATCCCACTACATCTACGTCAAGAAGCAGTACACTTAAAAATGACAGGCTTTGAAAGCGTATTTGAAGGAGGGGGGGAAAGCACTGCATATCAGAGAAAGGACTGTGAAATGGAAAACCACATACTTGACAGACAAATAATAGGTGAGTTTTTACACATATATTCTATACAGATACATAGGTTCAGTCTGATGATTTTTACAGGGAGTAAAACAAAATCTAGCTCTACGGACCGTTCTACATACATATAATACAACCTTCTTAAACCAGCCTGGAGGCGTCCCTATGCTATGTTAGGTGGGGTTAGTTGAAAAGAAGGCTCTAGCAATCTAGCAGAAAAAATATTGCAAATTCCACAGAATATACCTCCTTTAGTGTGTTCAGTGTATTCCAGCAACCTCACAGAAACGGGAGTGACACTGCATTAGTATTTAAATAAAGAAAAAAAGAAAAGCTGTGCTTCTCTAAAAATATTTCCCTCTTCATGTGTAAATGCCTAAGGAAACAACTCGCTCCAATCAGGCTCCAACAGTTTCTGTTTTTGCGAAGTCCCACATCTGTCAGTGACTGTCCAAGTGAGCTTTAGGTTTTCTTTCTTGATCCTCAGCAAAAAAAAAAAAAAATCAAAAACAAAAAACAACGGAAGCAGGACACGGGTTCCAGTCCTCCCTGCGAGTCATACTTCATTCGCACCCGACCCACCCGCTCACAGCATGGGTCCAGTTGCAGATGTTGGTGCGGTCTGTCCTTATAGGTACGCTCCTGAAAACGCACGTCTGACTGGCGCTCTCAGATCTTCTCATCCGTCATCTCCAGGAACTGCGCATACACATCCCTGGAGCATTCCCCTTTTTGGTTGAACAGGAATTTGTAGTAGCTGCCATCTGCGCAGATCGCTGCAAGATAAAAAGCCCAGGAGGTCATAACATAATCACCAGCACTTCAGCTGTGCAAAGTGCAATCCACCAGCAGCAAAGATGTTCTAAGCTCTTGGTCTGAGATGGAAAGGAATATTATTTTGTACTTCATTCATTAACTAATTAATTTCTCTCTCTCATTTCCATAGGGGGGCAGTGCAGTCTCATTGTGAGATCACGTTGCTAGAGGTAACCTGATATGGCAACTACATTCATTTAAACTATTAGATTTATGTTTAAATATTTATAAGGAAAAGATACATGTTTGTGTGTGAAAATAACCCTGTTTATAATATTTACAATGACCACATGTCTTCCTCACACTGAATTCTATTGGAGCCACACACAGATTAAGATGAAGGAAGAATAATTTAATGATTGTCAAAAATCTACCATTTTCTATTGATCTTAATACCGTAATAAAGTTACGTAATGAAACATCTTTACTGTGAATTTCAGTGTATGAAGTGGAAATTCACAAGGCCATTAAAAAAGGGCATCGTATAAACAATAAAAAAGAATGGGATCCAGTCCAGGAAGCAGATTTATTTCACATGACCACTTAAGAGAAAAAAAACAGGCCTGAAACTATGAGCTCCAAACTGCTTAAACATTAGCTCACCATAAATATGTAACTTGAATATGTAACTTTAGGGTGAAGACAGCCAAGGTATAGAAATTAACTTCTGAAAAATGCTGACATTTCCATCGAGCAATGGCTGGGCTAGTTTTGTTGCTGGTTAGGGGCCAAAGTTTGTCTTTTCCTGCAAAGTTGTTCTAGGATCCAAGCTTTACTGTCTGTTAAATTGGAAATGGCATTTCCTAGACTATCCAAAGCTCAAATAGGAACCACAAAGCAGAAAGAACTGCTGACATTTTGCTGCAAAAGTGTATGTGTATATATTTACACACACATACACAAATATTTATAAATGATGAGGTTTGACATACCTATTACTGCATTGGGCTCAGTCCCAAAGGCACAAACGCAGGGGGAACCGGAGGGAACCTGAAACTTGGAGAAACTCCATTTGGAACTGAAGTATTTGGGAAGGAAGCTCGCAGATGCCAAGCTACCAATCAAACGAAAGACAGAAACAATATTAATATTCACACAAAGAAATCGGGAACATTAATTCTTTATTGAAAATACTGCTGTGTTGAGCCTTTTAGAGGAGGTTGTATAGAGGCACACTTTTACAATAAACCAGTAGGAAATTGGTACAGGATCGACAGCGATGAATCATTTTAACTTGCACAAACCTGTCTATTCTCTCCATCTCGGGAGTTCTCTTTCATGGTTTACATCTCAAATCGGCTTTACAGATTAATTTCTACTTCTACACATCTTACATCTTAGTTTTCTTTCCTTTCTGTGATAATTCTTTTTAGTCGATCAACCAAGAAGCAAGAGAAACGGATAAATTTACAACTGAACGTAATCAATAGAGAATGAACACCAAATTAGCACAAATTAACAAAAAGCCAATCTGGTCCTCGTCAAGTTCTTCCTAACCTGGATTGCTTGTTTCTTTTAGGATCCTCGGCTGCAAATATATGAACGGTGCCGTGATCACTCGACACACAGATTAGAGACGCATCCTGGTTGAAGTTGATGCTGGAGAAAAAAAACAAAAACAAATAAATAAATACATTAAGACCTATATACACACAACACTGAAGAACAAACCCCTAGCATGCATAGACAAACAAACTGCAGTATGTGAATGACTATTTTGCTTAATTTTAATAAACGGGACTCTTTGAAAATATATTCTTGTATACTATTGCTCATGACTGCAAGACATTTAAAAACACACTATTCCATACTTCTTGCACAAAACAATTCCTGAAATATCAAACAAATATGAATTAAAATAATTCCTGAAATGCTTAGAGGAGAAAAATCTAACAAATTAGTAAGGCATTAATTAGTAAGCACTCTCATTTTCATCATTTACATTATTGTGTACATGACTAGTTATGATTATATATAATATTTTGTTAAGCTTACCAGTAAATGTTTGCTGCCTGTGAACCTCTTCGCAGCTCCTGGATTAAGTGGCCAGCTGAAGTGTCAAATATCCTAATCAGAGTCCCCTGGGGCACAAATTGGGAAAGTCTTAGTACATGTAATTTTCTTTCCATTTACATTTTAACCAAGTAGCATTGCATGATTTACAATTTACAACCAGTTACTTAAAAAAAAAAAGAACCCGGGGTCTAGTTTGTGTATTCAACCAACAATTCAGCATTTACACTTCTTTACATTGCATATAACACACATACGTGTCCTAATTTATAGCTCAAAAAATGAAAAGTTTTATTATAAGTGTTATATGATTTCTGAGCCGATGACTGGGAGAGGATGCTGGCTGAATCCAGACATAACGGGGATGCTTGAGTTGATCAATATACCCTGTGGTGCTGAGCCTTTGTGGCAGAAATAACGGTGAAGAAAGGGAAGGGATTGTCATGCTGACAGGGCGTGAAGCATACTTTTTCCGAGGCTGTGGCTATCCGCGTGCCTTGCAGGTTGAGCGCGATGCAGCTTAGCGCTCCTTCGTGGGCCGGGATGTCCACTGGTGGCTTCTCTGTGTTGGCCAGGTCCACTATCTGCACATGGCCAGTGTGGGTGCCGGGAAAGGCTAACAGGGAGTTATTGCTGTTGGGACATAATACACAAAGACCTGCCGAGGAAGAGGGCGAGGGAAGAAGTGAGAGAACAATAGAAAAAAGTAGAGCCCTGATTAAATATCTTGACAGCTATAAAAAACACGTTCCTGGAGTATTCAGTATTCATCGTGTCCAGGAAAACAACTTTTCACGTACAGGGGATCCCTCTACAAGAGAATCTGTCCTCAGTTCAGATACTGAATTGATTAGCTTTCACTCAGAGGTGCTCAACAGTGATAAAAAGTAGACAGAAGACTAGAAAACATTTCCTCTGTCTCCTTTACACTAGTGCCTAGTGGATCTGAGAGGTCTATAGATTTTGGGATACTTTCTTCAGGTCTGTGAGGCAACAGGGCTACAAGCAACACTTCAGGAGGGGAAAACTGCATGCAAGGAAACTTGTAACTTTTTCAAAAACTGCCCAGCACATTTAATCTGAACGCAGCTGTATTTGAAAATGCTTGTCAATTACAGAATAACATTGAAACAGTTCTTCCTAATTGAGCAGGATTTAATATTTTTATCAGTTAAATTTTGGTTTAAAAGGTTATGTTGCTCTTCCTCAGAGTATGAGCGTTTCTTTCTGCGATCCCTCACCAGTCGTCTTGGTTTTGTTTTTAAATACAGCTGTAGGCTCACATCGAATAATACAGGGCACAGAAAGTGACTGATGGACTGACCTTTGGGGTTGTAGCAAGTCTCAAACACATGCAGTTGATGAGGGTTGTGGGTAAAGGTGAAGACTTTTATCATGGAATCAAGAACCACCACAATCCTGGAACAAACACAAACACATTCACCAACACTTCATACCTCAATACTGAAAACAAGCAGGGGGAAAAAAACATGAACTTGTTTAACAAATGCGGATTTACCATAGGCTACGGTTTCCTTAACTACCTGATTTGGGAATATTTCAAAACCTCAACCCTGACAACAAATTAAAATTACAAACCTTGATGGTGATCAGGTGACTTCTGTTGTTTGTAATTGGCAGTTTGCTGCTGCTGATTTAGTCACTGCATGGCTTTCACAATCCTTCTTACCTCTATCTACTGATAGGGATATACAGCAGCTCTGGTGCCGGATTGAATTAACTGTGATGCTAATACATATTAGTTATTATGTCACATTTCTCAATCCAGAGCATCCCAGATCGATACATCAAGACTCATTACTGACAGTCAGTGCTGTCTGTCAAGAGTCCGAAGACTAACTGTGCTTTTTCCCAGGAATGGGAGACTGCGAAATCACTTAAAATACTACCAGTCACAGAGCATTTAGTAAAAACATAGTGACATGAATCATTTAGCATTACCTTGCAAAGCTCCACAGAGTATTTCAATTCCTTCATATTTAATCTGTGTCATTGAAATCTTTTCTACTATAAGGAATAGCCTTCATATAAATCCCCTCAGAATCTACTTAAGTACCCATTTCCTAAACTTTGTTAACAAGCCACGGGTATAAGCAATTGAAGAGTCCAAATGGGCTTTTAATGTATTAGCGAAGTTTACTCGAAACCCAATCTTCCACTGATGAGACTGTCTATATGAACTACATCTATATAGACCACTCCATAACTGCTAATGCATGGTTTTAGGACCTCAGTTATCATTAAATGAAAACGGACTGAAGTTAATCTATATTGAAACTGCTGGGGCATGTGCTATTAATGCCTATTTTTCCAGTTCAGAACTGGAATAAACCAGCACAAAAGCCCCAGGGTCTGTAATTTTGGCTCCAAACTCATCTTCAGTTTAGACAGGACTGCCAGCAGTTGGGTAAATTATTCCAGCATGTTAAATGCAGCAACTAGAACTGCGTCAGACAAACTTGTCAATTTGTTTGTACGTGCAAGTCAGCGCTTGCTCTTTAAACCAACTGGAGGAAAAAGAGCAACACTGTGTTTACAGAAGATGTTCCTGGTTAAATGGCGTATGTCAGGACCTGCTTCTATTTACAGTTTCATTAAATAACAACAGCAAAAAGATCTGGAGTTGTTATTGAGACAACACTGGCAGAGGTGACTTGCAGTTTTCTTTAAATCAGCTAAAACAGTTCAAAGGAAATATAAAATAAGTGCTATCATACCCATTGCAAAACAGATCTGTCATGAAGTTCAAAATTACTTTCATGTTGTAATGACATTTGTGCTTTTCTGCATTTATCCAATTACCCACACCCCACCCTCCCCTCTGAAGATTCAAACTGAATTTACCGATCTCGCCGAAGTTTTACTGCTTTGACTTCTGTGGAAAACTCTATTTCTATGACCGTCTTCTTCTTCAGATCGTCCCAGATCATCACTGAGGAGGGAACAGAGATGTCCGCTCTAAACTTGTAATCTTTGCCCTCTTTTACATAATGAAATGCACAACATTTAATTCAGGGAATAAAATATATGTAAAAAACAATTATGATAAAGAACAATTGGCCAGACAAACATTTCAACATTAAAGCATTAAAATAAGTTGTATCTGTTATTATACATAACCCAAGTCTTTCTAAGAGACAAGTGATAATACTAAATATGAAGAGACTCGACTCTACACTACACAGAACCACATAAAAAAGATCAAACCTCAAATTCACATCAGATCATTCTAAGCCAGCCGAGCATATTCAAATATAGTGAATTGAGTGTATTAATGTAGTGTAAGTGTACCTTTATTAGGAGGATATTTTGGCTTCTTTCCACCTCCAACAAGAGCTAAGTAGTTACACCTGAACAGCATCTCCACGTGACCAACTCCACCCTCGAGAAACTCTGAAACGACACAAAAGAGCACGTAAGAGTTTAATTGCAGAAAGGAGACACACTAAACGGAGATTACTTGTTAACCCTTCACGACACACATACACAATAATCACACCTTATGACAAGTGTCTCAACCAACAGAGGGGACGGACAGACAAGTTCAATTAGACTTTTCACAAAAACAAGGACAGAAGCATTTTCTTACAATCTTTATCTTGCCTTTCGATACATCAGTGCTAAAACAATCCGCTACATTCTATATTACAAACAAGGTGCACTATGGAAGTCTATCACAAGTTGCTTATATGAAGCATTTGCAGGAAAATAAACAGGGTTGAAAAACAGTTTGGAGCTGGAATTGGGCAACTCTCTTCCTGGAAAGCGGGGGTCTTGCAGGGTTTATATGTGCATACTTTTATAGCTCTAATCTTTAATCACTAAACAGTTTTGAGCACAGAAAGTCTGACCTGTTTAGCACTGAGTTACAGATTATGGTTTTGGAGTGGGGCTAAAACAAACAAAGAAGGGCTGCCAACTTGTTAAAGCATATAAACTGGCACAGGCCACTCCCAGTAAAGAACAAGATAATGTGTTAATAAGTTACCTGTGCAATGCATATGGAGCTATTAATGAAAAACACTTGCATAGCCTGTATACCTATTATTATTGTTATTATTTTTATTTTTTTACACATTGCATCTGAGTGCATGGAAGTCCCCTAAACTATAAGTCTCTGTTTTTGCACATCTCCATTTACCATCCCTGGAATTTCTGACTCTAGATCAACCTCCACATGTTGTTCCAAACAATGGAAGAAAAAGATAATTCAAAGCTAGTTAAGATCATGTGTGCATTGGTCATACACACACACATACACATTTCTTTTCCATTGGGAATGAAAAACCTTGTTACTGTTCTGGTTTTCCTGTCCAGACCAGATCGCACAAGATAGAGGAAGGAAATACCTTGGGTCTTGTTGTCACAACATTGTGGTCCTGCATGTAAAAAAAGTGTCTTTATTAATAGGACAAATGTTTTGCAGATGTACAGCAAACTGGCAATGATGGGCCAATTACTAAGCACTGTAATGTAGGTGTGCTGTCACACATTTCCTGACATATTAATCTCTGAAAACTAAACTGAAAGTCTACATGTTAAATTTTCTTAATTTTATTTTTACTTAAATGCGATAGAGTGGAAGAAAACTGCACATATAACTGATTTGTTTCCAGGCCTGACTGTGTTTGTTAGTTTACATCATATTCTTTAGGTGCTCAAAACTATGAAAACAGCGATTAAATCACCCCAGACCCATTTGTGACTTCCAAAATATGTTTATAAAGTGCAATGAACAAAAGTGCTGAAAATGATTACATTTACAGCCCTTGTTTTAAGAGATTACTCAAATTTGGAACTCCTCGAGCAAAGAAAATTTGCAAATACATTGCACTTACTGTGGGTGTATGGATTTCAATCACTTATTTAATACTGTGTTTTTGTACTACAGCAGAACTGTGACCAAGACCTGAACCGCATCTGTTGTTTGAGATGGCTAGGAGGATGCACAAAAAATTTAGCACAAAAATCAGCCTTACCTTGTTTTTCTTTTTCTTTTAGTGGATCAGTGTTGTAGACTCTGAACCCATTTTCCATTCCACATGCGAAGCACCCTGCAAACAAGAAATGAGCCGTTTGGACACTTTCAACTATACTGCTTTGCCAGACCTACTTACCAAACCCAGCCCAGCCCAGCCCAGCATCACATCAGAGCGTAACTCCCATTACCTTTCTTTAAGGGAACATTTTGGGTGACGTTACCATTGATACATCAAAGTCTAAATGCTGTTACCATTCACATTCTACTTTAACGAATACACATAAACGGAAGGAAAGCGAGCCAAATATGGACAAAAAACTAAAGCATAGGCCTGCGTTAAGTCCTGTGTAACTGCCTGTTACTTTTCTTACGGGAATAAAGGGTTTAAATCCTTAAGGTAACAATAAAAAAAGATATAGTAGATCTCTTACAATTACCCTCTCCGTTAAACACGCTTTCTGATCATCGTGGGTGGCTCTGTTTTCTAGAAGATAAACCCATCTTCTCTGGTTTGTGCCAACACTCTGGTATGTGCCCTTCAGGCTCTGAACACTTTGCATGTGTATCAAACAGACAGGGAAATGTATTGGTGCTGCAAATCCAGGCAGACTAACTTAACTGTTCTTAATGTAAATTAACTGGGGGGGAAGAAAACTAAAAGATCAACCTGTGTGTCTACAAAACACAAGATTCAGGCTTATAATCAAACTAGAAAAACTCAAAATAATGCATTTAAACACACAAGATGGGCAAAGGAAGGACTTGCAAAGGACATGCTGTTGGCACGGACAAAGTGACTCAAATGATCCTATCTTGTACAGACAGCCTAATTATAGGTTTGTCAAGTACTCCATAATCAGTAAGTGTGACATGTTATATGAGAATTTTGACAGTACTGGGAGTTCGAACTTAATGAACATGGCATTTCTCCTCATGATTGGGAAGCAATAAAATGCTTTATCATGTTAAAAGGACATCTACTGGAAGTCTAATTAAATTGGCGTGTCTGCATCAGACTAATTTGACTGTTCTTGCCATGTAGTCCAAATCAGTGCTCCTCTCACCAAATTGGAAGCCTACCATCCTTTCTCGCTATATGAGGCAAGTGGGTGGATGGTCCCATCCTGTCTTCCACATTTCACTTTACCTCAGTCTCTCTAGGCCAGTAATTGTACATTGCACTGACAAACCCGGTCATTGTATGAAACCAGAACATTTTTTTTTTTTGTCTGAAACATAAAGCAGAACGTGGGCGCTACATTGCAACCCCGATTCCTTAATCCAGAAAACGTCATTCCAAGAGTTGTTGAAAAGCTGTGTGTGAATTTACAGCATGACTCGCACTGGTAGCGCCACGAGGGGGTTCAAAAAAGCTGGCTGTTCCTTTGAAGACCCTACGCGGCGTCAAAGACTTCACAGCGTGCGTTTCAAATTAAGGATGCATTTATCTGTGAGTCACCGAGACACCTACCAAAAATCCAATGCACATAATTACCAAGGCCATACCGGTGCTGTTTCATACACCTTGTAATTAAAGCTTGCCCCTGCTTTAATGATTTGCTAGGACTATTGTGCGAAACGACAGTACTCCTAGCAAGCAAAATGTTTTATATTTCTTGCACACTCCTTGATACATGATACATTTCTTATTCAGAAGAGAGAAAAAAACAACTAACAGTATGCTAACACAGGCTTCATTAAGTGTTAATCTCTAGCCTACCAGTACAATTATTTTTAAGTGAGGTTTTTTCATGTAAGATTAAAAAATATGAGGTTTAGCTAAGTCAGGGTAGACCATGCAGGAAGTGATGGATTTTTAATTATTGACTCAGGTGCAAATTAAAGGCAAAAAGATAGTAGATCATACTGAAAAATACCGGGTGTGTAACTACTGAGGTATAGAAGGTCGTAACGGCTGAAACGGTGCTAATAGAAATCTTGGTCAGGTGCAATTTAAGTATCAAATTACAGTCTCCTCTGCCAGCCTGTTAGAACAAACTGAGGAGAATTAGATCGAAAGAGCAACATAAATTTAATTAGCTGAAATCTCAAAGCCTTGTTCTGTGACATCGGTTTCTCTTCCCTTTCCCCGTGGCCTTCCCTCTCCTCACAAGTGGATTAATCCCAGTTACATTCTCCCGTCTCTGCCATCATATAAACACGAGAGCTGTGATGTCAGTGGCAGTTATTTTTAAATCTTTATAATAAATTAAACAAGGCTGTCTGGAGTCTCTGTGGATACTACTTCAGCAGAAACTTTATTTTTTAAGGCAGTACCGTATTCAGTGGATTACATATAAAAAAGCACCTTTGTTATACCTGCTTATTTCAATCAAGTAGGCCTAATTTACAATTGTTAATCCCCGACTTGGGACTGAGCCCACAACCTTCCGTTTAGGAGTCCAGGGCCCTAACCACGAATCTACAAAACTCCACCCTGCCTACAAAGCCGTGTATAAAGCAGATTTCAAAAGCTGCAACTACGCTACCAGGGGGCCCGGAGGAAACACTGAGAGACAACCCCAGCACAGGCAGTGCCTCGCAGTGCCAGCTTGCGCCAGTCACATGCTTCACGCACTGCTGTTCATTGCACACGTATTGTACCTTCAATGATTTTAACTTTTAGAGAGGTGGTCTTAGTAATTTGTAAAGCTATGAATGATAATCCTAAAAGGTTCACATGTATGCTTCAAAAAAAGATTGACGCAAAAATAGACATTTATTAGGGAAAAATATTTTTGATGGAAAAATGAAAGAAACTGCTTTATCTTTGAGTCTCTGCTCACTAATATTTTGTTTTACCTGACCACTGGGAACAGTTTCCACTGAAGTTAAACCTTCTCTGCTATTAATTTAAGTCTACACTATTTAAAGGCCTAGATCTGCTTACTGTGCTGAACTGGTACACATGTTTGGAAACTGAAATGGAAAACAAGTGGGCTTTAAACAAGATACTTTAAGAGTTGTGTTAGTTAGCTGTCTTATCTGACAATCCTACTATCTCCAATGCCATATGTGGTAACTATCACATATTTAAATTTTGTTGTATCTTTTTAAATTCATCCCAAATTGTAAATAAAAACACAAAAACAATTTTGTAGCTCATCTGAAATTCTGGGATGAAGCTTTTAAGCATGGTTTTCTACCTCTCAATGCATTCTGGAGTAGCTGGATCTGCAGGGAGTACAATATTAGAAACAAGATTGCTCTCAAGACTGTCTGGAGGATATCAAATTAGCTTTGCGTGATGATAATACCCCCCCCCCCCCCCCCCGTTCCAAGTGCAGACAGTAGCTGACATAACTGCAACCTTTTCCAGGTTGTAAGAAAGAATCACCCTGCCACATTCTTAGGTCTTCAATGTAGACAACTAGGTCTAGGTCTTCAATGTACAACGAAGACATCAAACATCAACACATAGTTCTGTTGTGTATGAAGCGGTGCTCCTTTCTATTACAAAAGAATATCAAAATCAAATATAAACTTGTATTAAATGTATCAACACTCCCACTCACTATTATCACATTCTTAGTATTTACACCATTACACAGACTGTGCAAAGCTCTGGAAAAGTACTCTCATTTACTTAAATCATTAAAAACACACACACACACACACATCCAAGATAAGGTACAGCAGATACATGTAGCCTGTATAATGTAATTGTAATGTAGCAAACCAAAATATTCCACTCATGTTTTGTACATTATCTACAGTGCTTAAATCCAAGTTGTTTTTCAAATGTGCCACTTGCTATTTCTTCTTCCAAAAGTTTGAAGTGTAAGCTGTGCTTGCACAATGGAAACATAAATCAAACAATCATCAAGCTTCAGGCGGTCACACTATGCTGACAATGATGCTGCCCGGAGAACCATCACACTAAATGAGCATCACCAATTCTGTGGAGTCACTGTTAAACCTCAGCAGTAAATTAATGTTCTTCCAAAACCATTTAGAAAAGACAAGACAGGCCCCTGAAATGAATTTCCAGATTTGCTTTTTCCAATCCTCCTTTAAACCTTTTTAAATTAGATTTGATTCTATACTGCAAAGGGAGCAAACTGTTTTTTTGCAGTCTGACTGGAAAGAAAGATAGAAAATAATGATGATGATAATACATTCCACACTAAACCAGGCCTCCCCCTTTTTGCCAAAATCCTACTAACTCAGTAACTTTCTGTTTCCTGTCTTCCTTCCTCCATCCTTTTCACAACAGCCTGCTGGCCAATTTAGCTTCAACACTAGGCCTCTGTCTCTGCCCAAACTCGGCGGAGGGCTAAACGATCATAGAAATTATATTATCCTATACTCTTGTGCCCACCTTCAAAGTTCCAAGAAACATTTCTACCTAATTTAGGTTTATAGAAAAAAAAAAGACCCCCCCCCCCCTTTTTAAGTCACAGTAAGCTACTGCCTTGAAGATTCAAAATGTCACCATAGTTGCATCACTACCACATCTCAAAGACTCAAATGATGTCTAGTAAATACTCATGTTTTCAGCATGTGGTGTCTGTGGGCAACCTCCAGGCTGAACAGGCCAGAGTGAAATCGACAGTTATTTGAATCATTGGTGATCCGATTGGAATAGTTTGCCTCATATCACAGCTGATTAGAATACAACAGATGCCTTGCAAAAAAAATGAAGGCTTATGTAAGGAACTAAGATTACTTACAGGAAGGAGGAATAGCTGCAATGGGCTCAAGTGGATGCTCGTGCTTATTGTCAACGCACATAAATATTATTCCATGTTATAATGCACCCCCCTTAAATAGTTAAAATATCTGAGTGTTGAACCAATGTAATCCTGTCCCTACATTTTAAGCAGGTTACTATTTAAAGAGACCCATACGACTTGCAGGACTGAGAATGAAAGGGGAGCATCAATTAAAAATAGTAAGTTGCCTAGGATTATGGCATCTGCAAATAAATAATAATAATAATAATAGTAAAGAAAGGATAGAGATGAAAAACAAATGTACATTGAGAAAAGGGTAAAAGTGTGACCCATCAATATATAGGCCTAGCCTGTATTTGAATCACATACACTGGTTTACACAAAACAGGCTGGTTTTACAGCTGAGTAAACACTCATGCTTCAGAGCTGGCTCAAATCAGACAGAATGCAATATGAGCCAATAGACTATACAATAAGCTAATTCCTGAAAACATATTTTTAGAATATATATTTTTTATTATAGCAAATATTAAAATTTTCTGGCCTTGTGGGACATTTCTATAAAGGCTTTGGCAAATTATGTTAGGAGGCTTTTTCTTATAAATAAATGATTTATGCTTTGCACTGTTCTCCCTATCTGAAGAGGTTTTAAAAATAAAAATAAAGCTACTCGAATAAATACTTTAAAGGAGCCAGTCACTTCATGTTTCGTGTAAACTCAAATATATTAAGACACCACACTTTTTTTTTTAATTTGTTTAGCTTTTTGTAGGATGTTTGACATTACTTAAATGTTGTCTTGCCTTTGTATTAAAGGCAGCTCTGTTGAAGAAAACACAGGGCATCTAATCACACTTAACTGCAAATGATCATCTATAGTAGGTCATAAAAAGTAATAAAAACAATCAATATGCCTTTCTCATATGCATAGAACAATGCTGAATGGTCAGGCCTTGTACAGTAATGTTATACATTCAAATGCCTTTCAGAAATAGTCAAGTGTTCAGACTGTGCCCTTTCTTCCAAAACTATAAGGGCCTTTTGCCTTAGTAGATTAGTAGTGCATTTCAAATATTTTTAAGCCTCAACTGTTCTTAAAATGAAAGATAAAAGCCCAGAATGGCATACATATTATTTTGGGGCCTCTAAAAAGTACAATTCTTCAGCAAATCCAGACATTGCATCACTGATCCTGAACAGAGCCTAGGTCAATTTGAGGGGGCATGACAAGAAGGGAATTACACACATCAGGAATTAGATAAATGTACCACTCTATCCATGTGGTATTTTGAGAGGTTTGCAGATTTATATTGTAATCCTTCACTACTATCAGCAAAAAGACAGTACTGTTAAATAAAGCAATTGAAATTAATTGAAAATACCTTTTAATAAATGCAGCATTTTGCTCTAACACACACCTTCACACACATATAGCCATAACTGACATTTAAAACAATTTAAACAAATTCATTGATTGCAATTGTACAACAGCGTCAACAACAAACGTCCTCGTTGTTTTTCGACATACAATCAAGCAGAGTTTCAACCAAGTCAAGTCAGCCAGCATCTGCAATGGATGACGATTATAATTGGACTTTTCCGTACGGCAGCTCCCGGCGCGGTACGATGCGTGTTTACTGCTCAGCACCATCAATGGACGTCAACAGAGGACAGGAGAGGAAACTGACCGCGTCTCCACCGCAAGGTAAAGATCTACCGCAACTGCTTCCCCGTGTTCACGATGATTACCGTTAATGTAAGTATTATTACCCCCTCGCTCAAAACGAGCTCGAGTCGCAGAAGTATTTGAAACCAATTCATTTTCAAAGAATTAAAAACCGAATTACATTTTTTTTGTACACACATCTATATAGGTCCACGTTTGGTCACAAGAGGAGGATGCCATTACAGCCGTCGACATGGTTAAATAACAGGACCTCGTCATTTCGGATGTGTAATCTTTATAACAACAATACTACTACGACGACGACTAACAATGATGCCGTTACTGGAGAAAAGCGGGTTTACTCTAGTCAGCAGCTTTCACTTTGAAAACACTGATGTACCCACTTCCACAGCTCATCACTGTTCCCATTAAAACCACCTGAAATTGATGAAAACGACATAAGGCCCCATCTACAACATGTAGCCATGAACCCTTACTGTAACAGTGTTGTTAATGCTGAACCGCAGTCTATAATAAGTGTATCGGCGTTATTAAAGCAGGGCTACGGGCCTAAGGCAGTACAGGACTCCGGCATGCAACTAGCAAACAGCACTGACGAAAAGCCACAGCAACTGCAGTACGAAACCAAGCAAAGTCTACGTCCTCACCGTGATCCTGGTTAAATCCGGCGTACAAGAGCCCGTTCCCGTGAGGGTTGGACGGTAAAAGATTCATTTTGGAGCCCCGATTTATGAATGATTGTTTGTTTGATTTCAGCTGAACGGAACCATCCCTCCTCCGTAGTCTGTCACCACACAGAAACCAGCCAGAGCGGCTCTTCCTCCCCGGCCAGGACGAGCAGCCGCACGCCGAGCCACCGAGCGGAGTCCGCCCGCATCGACTGAGTAATCAAACCAGGGGGGCCACATTGCGGGACTTTTAAGTACCTTGGTGGAAATTTGTATTTATTCATGTTGTACCTGGTGGAATTCACATTGAAATGGGGGAATTGTATATTCGGTGTAATTATATTTTTATAGATATTATAGACAGTTCAGGATCCCTTGGCAATTCAGCAGCCACCCCAACCACAAGCTTTACTCTTAACTAAGGTCAGCAGTAGCTTAATAACTAATATAATCATCATTAAGTGTTTTCTTTTTTGTCTGTGGGGGGGTTATGTCACTCATCGGGCTGGGATATCTATTTATTTCATTTCAGTCCCCTACAACGTGTGAAGTGTTCTGAATGGCATTATAGTACTGCATGATATTCACCTACAGGGAAAAATAATCCCCACTAATGGCATTGCATTGAATAAAAAAGGTGCCTTTCCAAACACATTGCATCATTATCAAAGTATTGCAATCCAATTGCCTCACTTTGGCACAATAAAATAAGGAACACTAGGATCATTTTAAATGAGTCATATCAGAAGATAAAAGGACATGTGTCAATCCCCTGGGAGCTCATGTCTTTGTGCGAATGAAAAGCTGCTATCAAGTACTGCAGTTACAAATTCCAATTAGTCTGGTGGTGTCAAGCTGAATTCAGTCTCCGTTTGAATATTCCTAGTCACTATTTCTTCTATTACTAAAACAAATACTGTCGCCTAAGGGATAGACCCCTCGTAACGCACTGATGCATATGCATCAACAATCTAAGGTATCAGCTGAATACAATCACTGCAGAGGTCAAGGTTATGACCCTTGTAAATGCAAACAACCACAAGAGCAATCCTGTTGTTTTTCTTATACATTCAATTTAGCTATCTCTCTACCATAGGATATCAGGATGGGTTACTTAGTATGTAAGAACTGGAGGTGTACCTTACATTTATGAGTATGTGTTAGGGAAAAAAATATTTGATCCCCTGCTGATTTTGTACGTTTGCCCACTGACAAAGAAATGATCAGTCTATAATTTTAATGGTAGGTGTATTTTAACAGTGAGAGACAGAGTAACAACAAAACAAATCCAGAAAAACGCATTTCAAAAAAGTTATAAATTGATTTGCATGTTAAAGAGGGAAATAAGTATTTGACCCCTTCGACTTAGTACTTGGTGGCAAAACCCTTGTTGGCAATCACAGAGGTCAGACGTTTCTTGTAGTTGGCCACCAGGTTTGCACACATCTCAGGAGGGATTTTGTCCCACTCCTCTTTGCAGATCCTCTCCAAGTCATTAAGGTTGCGAGGCTGACGTTTGGCAACTCGAACCTTCAGCTCCCTCCACAGATTTTCTATGGGATTAAGGTCTGGAGACTGGCTAGGCCACTCCAGGACCTTAATGTGCTTCTTCTTGAGCCACTCCTGTGTTGCCTTGGCTGTGTGTTTTGGGTCATTGTCATACTGGAATACCCATCCACGACCCATTTTCAATGCCCTGGCTGAGGGAAGGAGGTTCTCACCCAAGATTTGATGGTACATGGCCCCGTCCATCGTCCCTTTGATGCGGTGCAGTTGTCCTGTCCCCTTAGCAGGAAAATTCCCCCAAAGCATAATGTTTCCACCTCCATGTTTGACGGTGGGGATGGTGTTCTTGGGGTCATTCCTCTTCCTCCAAACACGGCGAGTTGAGTTGATGCCAAAGAGCTCGATTTTGGTCTCATCTGACCACAACACTTTCACCCAGTTCTCCTCTGAATCATTCAGATGTTCATTGGCAAACTTCAGACGGGCCTGTACATGTGCTTTCTTGAGCAGGGGGACCTTGCGGGCGCTGCAGGATTTCAGTCCTTCACGGCGTAGTGTGTTACCAATTGTTTTCTTGGTGACTATGGTCCCAGCTGCCTTGAGATCATTAACAAGATCCTCCCGTGTAGTTCTGGGCTGATTCCTCACCGTTCTCATGATCATTGAAACTCCACAAGGTGAGATCTTGCATTGAGCCCCAGACCGAGGGAGACTGACAGTTATTTTGTGTTTCTTCCACCTGCGAATAATCGCACCAACTGTTGTCACCTTCTCACCAAACTGCTTGGCGATGGTCTTGTAGCCCATTCCAGCCTTGTGTAGGTCTACAATCTTGTCCCTGACATCCTTGGACAGCTCTTTGGTCTTGGCCATGGTGGAGAGTTTGGAATCTGATTGATCGATTGCTTCTGTGGACAGGTGTCTTTTATACAGGTAACGAGCTGAGATTAGGAGCACTCCCTTTAAGAGAGAGCTGCTAATCTCAGCTCGTTACCTGTATAAAAGACACCTGGGAGCCAGAAATCTTGCTGATTGATAGGGGATCAAATACGTATTTCCCTCATTAACATGCAAATCAATGTATAACTTTTTTGAAATGCGTTTTTCTGGATTTTGTTGTTATTCTGTCTCTCACTGTTAAAATACACCTACCATTAAAATTAGACTGATCATTTCTTTGTCAGTGGGCAAACGTACAAAATCAGCAGGGGATCAAATACTTTTTTCCCTCACTGTATATATAAATTACATAGTGTGTGTGAGAGAGGGAGTATTTGTTTTGTGCAAGGTGAAGTGAATCTATCAACTCCCTAATTTCAGTGATACAAGTATTACAACATATTTTCATGATGTGAATAAGTGAACTTCCTTAAAATTACTGTGTCTTTTACTATCCACATATTATACAATAAGCCAGTGTTATTAGAGTTATTGAAATCAGATTGTGTCTGTAAGCACACTGCTTTGAAAATACTGTTTGGTTCATTCACATTAAATCCACATATAGAAGGCCCTAGGATACAGTTTATCCACAAAGCTCTTATTTTTTCAATACATTTCTTTTTTTAAATGTCACCCTTTCTTAGCGGTTTTCATTAGTTATTTGTAATTAATCTTCAGGCATTCTACTAGATCTGTAACCACATCAGAATGGTAGAATTTATACTTAATAATGTATCATTCATAATAAATAAATTGGGGAAGAATCATGGGAAGGCTTACATCCAAGTCACCAAAGAAAGGCTGAAGATGGAAATACTGAAGTGCTCAAAATCAACAAGAAAGGGAGCAGCAGCAAAAACAGGAAGAATGGAAACTGCAAAGCTATTCTTTGACTCTGCTGTTTGTCCATGAAGTGCTGAGCACAGCTAAACTGTAGTGCATATAAAGAAGTGAATCCGAGAGTTTCTCAAGATGAGAAGAGGAAGATGGAATCCATAGCACAGTGTGTTTGAAAAAGGTTGAAAATTACTCTGGGCATTCATCCTGCATGAAAAATTCCAAGGCCTCTCACAGTTAACACGCATACAACTGAAAAAGAGCACCCAAGAGGCACAGATATTTTGGTAGGTCTGAATTATTTATCAGGACATGTTCTCATATCATGCTAGGCACTGAGTGAGGCAGTCGGGCTCTGGCCTGGAGACAGCTATCTGGACTCGTCAGTGGGTGGGGCCAACGGTGCAGTGGCGGAAAAATCTCACCAATACATTGTCAATTGATTACTTAAGTTATATTGTTTTGTGGTTTTCAAGGATGTCCACTGTCAGCTGTCAGCGGCCCCTAACATACTTATAATACATGTGACGCACCCTTGCATTGACCAGTGGGAATACGTCCAGACATTATTAAAAATATATTATGCTGGACGCCGATGCGTCGACGTAACCCTCGTGTGATGAATGAATCTCACGTTTGTACAGTAACATTACCACAAGACAGGTCACACGTAGGCGCTAAATTAAATGCTGCCCTGTGAGTATAAAACATACATAAAATATTCCTAAAAAGAGAAATAGGAAGACTGGACTCCGCTGAAGCCCAAGATGAAGGATTCAATAACCCTGAACAGGTATCAAAATACAGACCCTGATCTTCATTGGACAAATACGTCTCTTGGTGATTCTCTCCATTGGACTCACTTCAGCTCCATCAGCTGTGGCACTGTAGTGGAATATGATGCCAGGAGAGCCCCTGTAAACAGGTAAAACATGCAGGGGAAAAATTATTTATAGACTGACTCATTATGCACTGATCAGCCATAACATTATGACCACCTGCCTAATATTGTGTAGGTCCAAAACAGCCCTGACCCGTAGAGGCATGGACTCCACTAGACCTCTGAAGGTGTGCTGTGGTATCTGGCACCAAGACGTTAGCAGCAGATCCTTTAAGTCCTGTAAGTTGCGAGGTGGGGCCTCCATGGATCGGACTTGTTTGTCCAGCACATCCCACAGATGCTCGATTGGATTGAGATCTGGGGAATTTGGAGGCCAAGTCAACACCTTGAACTCGTGATTCGTCAGACCAGGCCACCTTCTTCCATTGCTCCGTGGTCCAGTTCTGATGCTCTAGTGCCCATTGTAGGCGTTTTCGGCAGTGGACAGGGGTCAGCATGGGCACCCTGACTGGTCTGCGGCTACGCAGCCCCATACGCAACAAACTGTGATGCACTGTGTGTTCTGACACCTTTCTATCAGAACCAGCATTAACTTTTTCAGCAATTTCAGCTACAGTAGTTCGTCTGTTGGATCGGACCACACGGGCCAGCCTTCGCTCCCCACGTGCATCAATGAGCCTTGGCCGCCCATGACCCTGTCGCCGGTTCACTGGTTTTCCTTCCTTGGACCACTTTTGATAGGTACTGACCACTGCAGACCGGGAACACCCCACAAGAGCTGCAGTTTTGGAGATGCTCTGACCCAGTCATCTAGCCATCACAATTTGGCCCTTGTCAAAGTCGCTCAGATCCTTATGCTGGTCCATTTTTCCTGCTTCTAACACATCAACTTTGAGGACAAAATGTTCACTTGCTGCCTAATATATCCCACCCACTGACAATGTTATGGCTGATCGGTGTATTTTCTTTTAGTTACAGTGTCTGAAAAGTGTCTAAATTTCAGTCCATATTGTTGAATGTTATATAGGAGGATATACTTTATGGATTTGTGTAAGAATGGGTGTGGCATTAAAAGGGAAACAGTCGTACAGTAGCATTTATTGTCTACATACGCAAAAATAAACGTATTATCATGACTTATATCTTAAACCAACAAACAAACAAAAATGGTAGGGGGTGCAAATATGCTCTCTCGTCCCGGGGGCTAATAAACCTAGTTACGGTCAAAATTGGTCAAATTATATGATGCAGACCACAGCGTCTTAAAGGGATGGTTCACTTTATGTTCTGTCTGTCCCATACAGTTTAAGACAACGATTTCGCTATATGCATAAGTAAATAAGTTATAAGTACATAAGTAACTAAGTTATAAGTAAAAATATGACAGTATTTAACAGTAAAATCAGGCAAATGTTTTGTGATTGGTTAACAATAAAGCATATAAAAAACTAATAATAATTAAAAAACAAATGCCTGAGCATGAGTGGAAACAGTATATGGAACAAGTGGCAATTAAGTTTCAAACATCTGTTCAGGGAAAGAAAGCGCTTTATGATAGGAATCTGATGGAGGCGATTGATACAAACAGGAAACATATTACAAATCAGAATGACTAAAAAACATTGAAAATATCCACTATCTCACTTCAGCTCCTTCTTATAAGTGACTTGGCAGGTTTCATTAATCATGGTATTCATACATCAGGGATATAACAGAACACAACATCAAAGTTTCAGACCTTTAAACAGTTAAAATACTATATACAGATATGGACTAAATACTGTTATTCTTTATTCTGTGGTTTACCATCAGATTATATGGGTCTGGGATCATATTATTCCCTGTTGCTTAAATGAGCCCCCCCAACACACACACAGCTTATCCATATTATTCTTAAAAGTTTAAAGTGGTTCAGAGGGGTGTAATGAATATAGCTAGTCAGTCTAATAACTCAGACTAATCATAAGTACCAGTGAAGCTATAATCACAATCCACAAGAAGGAAATTCAATATTATGCTACATTGGTGCAACTGGTGTAATTACACCAGCACATAAATCATATGGAAATTACTAGTACTACTTCAGCACTGTTTCAACATTATTGCAGAGTTATTAAGTTACTAAGCTTTGTAGCATGAGCAAAATGGTCTGTTAATATAATGTAGTTATTTCCCTCTTGTACTGCAATATTAACAGGCTGACAAACAAACTGAAAGCATTCAAACGTTTTCTGTTTGTTTTTCAGACTTTTGATGATTGGTAATCTTACGTCCTGAACTTTGAACCAAATGTTTTAAAGAATGTATTAGAGCACTTGGTTTGGAGATGATTAATAAAATGACTCACACAAGTACATTGGTTTGCATTTAAAAAGATGGCCCACATGTGATGCTGTTGAGAACTGATTGAAGATAAAATCCAACTTCTGCATTTTGAAACAAAAGCAATCTCAACCAGTCTTTCTTGTTTGAAATGTTTATTGTAAATCATAGTGTTCTTAATTATAAAACACCGTGCAGGAAAGCCTGCTTTGCTCGTGTGGAGACACCTTCTCGCCTCACCACAGACATCTTTGGCATCTTCCTGTGTCTTAAGGTTCGCAATCCTCGTTGCTTTACACTTGTTTAAAAAAGGAAACCATCTGTGATACAAACCAAACAATAAAGCACAATAGTATCAAACAACATAATACATATTTAAATACACAGTAGGAGAGCTGCATTTTAACTGCATTTACAGGTTTTGCAGCTCCTCCCTTCCATTAGTGCTTGCAAATTCCAAGGCAATACATCAAAGAAAATAGTGTCTGACAACTGTTGTGTTTTGCGTGTTTTTTTTTTTTTTTAACTTTCTGAAAAGCTATTTTACAGCATCAACCTCACATGGCATCAAACCCCCCACTGGAAGATTCATGACACATTTCGATTACACATTCCCTTATGTTGTTCGCAAGACTGAATCGAGACTGATTCCAACTTCACACTTTATGCATATAATTTTTGTCTCTTTCTTTTGTTCACCCCCCTCTCCCAAAAACAAATCAACAAAACTACAAGATGGCTCAGACCCATTTCAAAACCAAAACCTGACGAAACCCATTTCAGTTCAATCCATCTCCAGTTACAGATTTACATCCAGACACTAAAGCAGTTAATTCCAAGAGCAGCCATCTTCAGCAAACCACTAATCCACCTAGAGAACCCAAAAGCCATTTTGCCTACAGGCCTGAGGGGGTGCTTTCCGTTCCTGTTGCAGGAGTTCACAGCACACGTTTTCGCGACTATCGTCCCAAATAAAAACAGACCGAAACCAAGCGAAAAAAAAAAAAGTCAAAAATCCCGTCAGTCTTGGCCTGTGCTAGGAGATCTTGCAGCTGTTCCTGGCGCAGCTCTGTGAGGGGCTCTGGGGGGCGCGGATGACTTTGGATTTCTTCAGGCTGTTCCTTTTGTTGCTGCTGTTGGCGGTGAGAGAGTATGAGCGTCCGTGCATCATCCTGGCATTCAAGCCATTGGCCATGGAGAAGGACTTGAGGTGGCTCTTTAAGGCAACAGGGAGGGGGAGCTTGTCCACCAGGTGAACTGGTGTACAGGACACAATGGCACGACAGCAGAGGTCTTGGAGGCTCAACACTGAATGAGCGAGAGAGAGAAGAAAAAGATGTCATGTCACCTCACAAAGCCATCAAACAGAACAGTAACAAGCATGCCTTAGTTCGATGCTTCCTGTTTGGCAGAGGCCTAAACTGGCAAGGTCTTTGGAACTATAGCACTTACATACAGTGCATGAACATGCTTTATAGTACCTGCTCAAATTGTTTAACTACATTAGTTAGTTTCCACATTAATAACATTACGTATGATGTCACTGGATAAATAAAAAAGGGGACCATATAGGTAGACAGCATCCTATTGCAAAAAACAGGCCTTGTGCCAATGCAATCACAGCAATGGGAGAAAAGAGTCACTCTCCACATGACCTCCTGAGAGGGAGCATCTGTTGGTGAAAACACACACAGCCCCGCAGATGGCTCTTTGTGGAAGAGAGATGCCACACATGCTATTTCGTATATAACCGATATATGCTTGTGTGCTGATTAGACGTCTAATTCCAACTAAGTCAAAATTGACGATGACAGGAATTGGAAATGACACTGTTATTATTACTGCGGCACTTATGATTACAAAAAATGAATAAACACTGGAGGACAGCCAGACACAGAACTGGCTCTGTGACAGGAACATAGTGAAGCTGTTGAAGCCAACCTATGTTCAATTCTACACAATGTGAACAACAGGCAACAGATCTACTCAGGTACTTTCTGAAAATATTCACAATGGTTTTTCAAATGGTGCACAAAAATGTGTTGGTTATAACAATGTACACTACTGCGTATAGACACATAAGTTGCTTTTTGTATATCTGAAATAGCGGGTTACATCTCATTGAATATTAGTTTAAAGCTACTGTTTGTACTATTCAGTTCCCTGGTACTATGAAAACCCTTGAAAACCCTTGGTTTGGACAATTCATCATGTGTCATAATAAGAAGAATATAATAACTAGAAAGGTGTTTTAATAGACATTTCTCTCTACAATCATGTCACAGGTGTCAGCAAGTGGCATCATGTTGATGAGGATATGAACATTCAAGTAGAGCTCAGCAGAATGCCTTCCAGATATATGAATTTGGGTTATGGGTGTCCTGGCTTTTGATATGGCAGAATGTGTTTCTGCTGCAGGCCGAGGAAGCAAGTGTCAATCAAGTCTTAAAGGAGTAGCGTAGCCACAATTCTGCTATAGCTTTTCAACCTTCAGGGTTGTGGTGGAGCAGTTAGTTAAAAGAATCAATCAAAAGATCAGCACTCCCGATTCACTACACTCTCAAAACGCTCTGCTTTGTGTGGGAATCATCCTTCAGTGGTATTTTACTATTCATCCCTTTGCTGAAATGTTAGAGATGTTCCTTATTTGAAAATAATTATTTATGTCTATTTCAAAATAAAAATAGGGCAGTTAATTTTAAACTATTTCAACTAGATTTAGTTTATTTTTATTATTTTGTTTACTTTCAATTATATTTATTAAGATTGACATTGTAAGAAGTGAATATTACTTCGGGAAGAAATCTCACAGTCCAGGAGACAACTCAAGCAATAGGCTGGTGTGAATACCCTGTGCTTTTGAGATATGTTAAGAATTGGCATTAATCATAGTTCCACAAGAAAAATAAATGTCTGATTATTCGAGCCAAGTCTTACAGCCAGTCCGGAGGCTCTTAAAATGACCAGGATTTAAAACAGGAAATTTGAGTGTCACATCTATTACAAAATATCTGCAGGCATATACTCAAGGACTTGCTAAACAATTAACAATACTGCATCTATCGGACAGAGTCACTGCAGGCTGTGTGATAAGGCTGGAGTCCAAGGTTTGGGCAATGTTAGGCAATGATTTCAAAATTAAAGCTACTAAACACAGCAGCATTACTAAACATATTCTTGTTTACTTGGGACAAATCCCATGATTAAGCCAAAAGTTATACTGATATGTAAATTTAAACTGTATTACTGGCAAGTCATTCAGCTTGAATAAATGTACATACATGTACATAATTATTTTTCTGTAATTTCCCTGTTAATTAAACCATAGTATATTGCATGATCAGTTGGAACACTTAAATGTTCTTAGGAGTTAAACCTGGAATGGAATCTAAGTTCTTAGAGGAATTGAATCTTGTAAAATGTAATGCATGGTGGATCTGTGGTTTATGACTAAAATGGCCATTTCCTTCACTAAGAAAATGCTATGGGTTGTGATCTCATGTGCCTGGAATTCTCTCATGTGGAAGAGACTAAGAACACTGCAGACCATTTTATACACAGTCTAAACAAACTAATATCATTTAACCAATAATATAAAATATTATATGAAAATAAAATGCGATTTTCTCAGAAACTACACGTGGCTGCTTTGTGTTTGACCACTGGGTGGCAGTATGCATTTATTAAACAGTAGTGCATTATTCTCAGTGTTTTGACCTTACTATTGCATGGGGATGTGTTGCTGTAATACCTCCTTTTTTCCATTTATTTATATTAGAACCATCAGCCAGTGGGGGAACTATGTAATCCAGAAGCTGCATACTTATTTCAGTGGACTGCCCATCAAAGTCATAATGTCACTATTGATGAAAAGGCCTGAGGTGTTTTTCTTTACTTTATTTGAAACAAGGTAATATATAGAATGTAGTGACTAATGTCAGGTTTTGGATTACCTTTCTCTCTCTCTTGGATACAAATTCAGATATCCAGGGGACTCCACAGTTAGAAGAGGTGGGGTTCGGGAGGTGGTTTTGGGGTTTAGTGCATAGAGACAGCAAACTAGCACTCTAAATGAAAATATATTTGAATTTTGTCTTGTTGGACATACTGAATTGACATACAGGCTTGGGAGCAGACAGGAAACAATGTACCCTGGTGAGTTTGCAACCTCATTACCTTTGTTGGGCCTCCAGAGTCTTTCCATGCCGTGTCTCATGAGCACTATCCGGGCCAGCTCAGTGAAGGACTCCGTGATGTTGAAGTTGCACAGAGGGCTGACCTCGAAGAAAGTGATGCCCAGGCGTTCTGCATAAGCTTGAGCTTGCTCTGTCGTCACCTGTCTCTTGTAGGCCAAGTGCAGTCTGTTTCCCACCAGGATCTTTGGCACACCTGGAGCATGCTGGGAAGACAGTTACCATAAACAATTGATCTGACACAAGTTCTGGTTAACATGGCTGTGCTATATTAAACCATTCAAATATACTGTGGGCGAATCAAGATTAAATTATTTGATTTCCCTTTACTTTAATCAATTTTATGATTTTTAAGCAATTAGTAATGACATGGTTAAAAGCAAAAGCATTGTCAAACTCAAACACATATATCTAAATCCAACTCAGACAAAGGGATTTGTAGCAAAATACTGTTAGAAAGAAGGTGGGACTATAAAATGTCACAAGACAGTGATATGCAGCCACAATAACCAAGGAGAGCGATGAAATGAAGCATAACTGGTAGCATCTACATCCCTGTTTTCAAATTTCACCCATCAACTTTAAAGGATGACAAAAATCCCAAAAGACAACCAGTGATGCATCTACCCACTATCAGAAATGACAGGTGACTAATGATGCCTGACAAGGGACAATACATCTTAAATGTCTTCATCAATCAGTACAATCACTCATGCACTAAAAGAAGGGAAACAAAAGCTCTAAAGAGTTTTTAGGGGTTGTGACGATGCATCGATATATCGACGTATAACATCGATAACACAGACTGAACACACTGACGCTTCACATCTGAGTCATACCCATTCAGTGATCATGAATTGCAAATAAGCAATAAACAAAATTCCCAAGCAATGTAGTGCGTCCGTTTTACTTTTTCGTTAAAAAAAACACTTTATGCGCAGATTCAATTCCAACCCTATTCTCATGACTCATCTGCAAGGAACTGCTGTATACGAATTTACCACTGGGACAAAAATATAAGTTCAGTAGCACTGGTGGCACATAATTGCACTTAAAAACAGAAGGTTTTTGCTGAAGTGAACAATGTTGCTTATGTAAAATTATTTGTATTTTTTTTTCTGTAAAACTTTTTTTTTGTGGCATTTACAAATGTGTAAACTTTCTTCAGGTTTTGAGAATAAGCGGTTTCTCGATAAATCACTGCTGGTGAGAAGTTTTAAAACATTTAACATTAGATTTAGAAAAGGGATGTTTAAACATAATATTCTACAGTTCGCACTGGTCATATAAGCTTACATTTACATACAATAAGTAATTAGAGCTTGTTTGACATTTTTTTTTAAACTGCACTGCTACATCTTCTTCAAGTATAGAAATAAAAGCAAATGTACATTCACAGTCACATTTCAAGAAACAATTAGTGGTCAAACAATAGAATACCGCAGGGGTCAGTAATTGAACAAAACTGAGAGCATGCCGCCAAATCAATGCAAATGGAGACGGGGTGAAGATGAAACACTGTGATCGTGTTTCACATATGTAGACCTATGTCAAAAAAAAAAAAAAAATGTAATGCATCTTTTGTTATTGGAAAAAATATGTCTGAAGAGCTGTATCCCCTGTAATTGCTGTGCAGTGTGATTAATGTACTGTTACACATTGGATACACCCTCTCACTTGAAATGTGAGAAATAACTCAGTAACAGGGAGCTCCAAGGTTTCAAAAAGTAAGATAGATGCATAACACTCTTGATTTTACTTATTACTTATTTCTGTATCACAGCAAGGATGATAATAACAACAATAATAACAAAAAATGTGAAGTCACATATTGTTGCATAATTAATGCAGCAATTCCATCCACTTTGTGTTTTTAGAAAAGCTTTATTCAATGGCTCGTACTAATCCCTCAGCCAGTTTAACAAGTTCTGACTTGAATCGCTTTTAATATTTCACTGAATGTTATCATCTTGTGTTCTTGACATTCTCTAAAAGCATTCTTATGTTGTACAGAAAAGAAAACTGTTTCAAGATGTGAACTTTTGCCACCTGACATTTTATATATGTCACATCCAACACAAGATATTTATTTTCATATCTAATAACAAGAGCGTAACACATATAGAAACATATAGAAAAGGAAAATCATTAACATTTAACATACTAATTTTAATCCAAATTAGTTATACCTCTAAAATGCTGGAAAAAATACACATATTAATTTATGTGTTTAATGATTAAGAGCTTAAAATGGAAACATGCATACAGTATTCTTAACAATAACGTTTAATTTACATAGAGCTTTTCATGCAGGCTGACCACATAGATACAAAGGCACTACTCTTTCAGAATATATATTTTTTTCACCTCCATTTAGAAATGTCTGGGTTGCAAATCATTGTGAAAGGGTCTTTCTTGTCTTTGAATGCTACACCTAAAACAACACAATTAAGCACTAATGACGCAAATATATTAGTCATACTCCATAATAAGGTAATTCTTTCTTTATTTTGGGTACTAAATATGCATCACAATTTAACAGCATCTTTGTAGTCCTATTGCTTTTTAATGTTCAGGACATCCAAGCATCGGGGATTTTTGTGTGGGCTCAGTCCATGATGCGAGTTTATTTTTACACTGACCAGGCCTTGTGTTGGAATGCTTCATGGCAGAATAAGTAAAGTAAATGCTTTTCATTTCTACTAACGTGACCTAATTAACAATACAATACTAATGAACAACTAAGATTAGTACTGCTGTGCACCTGTTTTTCCCCCTTGGTGTTTTAATGTGACAAACAAAACAACCTAAAACTTACCTCATCAATCTCTTTAATCCATCTGTCAATCCCATCAAAAGACCAGCGATTGGTGATGTCATAAACCAGGATCACGCCCTGCCAAATAACGCAGACATTGTTATATTTATATACAGCAGAGGAGCCCCTATGTTTGACAAACACAAGGTAATGCAGGTAATAGGGGTGTGACAGCAGTACAACAAATCACTTAAATCGCCCAGTGTCAACATAAGGGAAGAGCACAATTCTTAAATTATTGCAAAGGGACAGTAGTTTTCAGCCATGCCTAACATCCTGTAAAAACTGTGAACAAAAACATATATTTCTTAACAAGTAAACACACTCAGCATGTCCCACAAGAAGGACAACCCGTCTATTCACATATCTGGACAAAGGAAGCATGACTTGTTTAAAATTCATTTGTGTAACACATTAATTTCTTCCAACCAAGACCATAAGCACTGGTATACATATCTAGTTACATTTGTAAAACATTTAATTGGATAATTTAGATTGACATCTTTCGAAAAATGGTTTCAATTTCAGGGAGTAAATCCTATTCAAATATTTAATTAATTCTAAAGAAAACACCACGATAAAACACACTGGCATAGTTACAGGAAGGCAAGAAGATATTAATGTCCAGCAGTGGGTACTGAATTGCCAATAGCAGTCCCTGGTCTCTGTCACTTTGCAATGACTCAGCATCAGCTTTTAAAGGAAGATAAGAGGACTTATTGAGCTTTCTTATCAATCTAACAGTAGTCACCAATAATATTTACCTATCCACTTTTGTGATACTGTATTGTTTTTGCTACCAGAACATGACAAAAAGGCAAAAACAAATGTGCCTTTTCCTTTAGAGTCACAGACAGCAGCCTGAGCACTGTAATGTGAAGTGGGAAATGACTCCTTGGCTTTGTCTAAGTTTACAGAAGATAAATCACTGATTTCTGTGGCGCTACACTGAACAACAAAGTCCATTGTTGGCATTTTCCTGTTGAGTGTAGAATTGGGAAAGCTGTCTAACTGACAGCTATGGAAACTGGAATCTTTCAATACTGTGTCAACTGGTTACAGACCCAAAGGAAAAAAATGTGTAGTAATATGGCCCTGAAGTGTAGAGAAATTTTGATGTTTGAAATACTTTGGAGGCTTAACAATAAATGTGTTAATGGCCAAAAATAGAACCACCAGGGAAAACAAGTGTGAATGTACTTTGTTCTGGAAATTGGTTGTCTGCAGTAGGTGGTTGATCACATTATTATTTCAAGTTAAGAATACAAAATAGTCAGACCATGTTTATACAGACATAATATCTCATAAAACTGTTCTAGAAAATAAGAAAAACAAATAAAAAACAAATAAAAAACATAAAACACTGGTAATGTTAACCCTGCCAACATTTTTGTGTCACAGACAGAATTAATAGCACCATTCCATTGTGTAACCTGCTCATTTACACTTTCCTGTTGCTATTATGCAGGCGGAAATCATTAGCACACCCACTGACATTTTCCATGACAGACAATAAGGGTGCACTGGTGCTCATGGATAGATTTATTACCAGAACTGATGCACAGAAATGTGTGTCTTAAATCCCTCCAATCTACACTTGATCCAGACTGATAATTACTAACAAACCAAGATAAATGTGTAAGTAGTTTAGTAACTCCATACATCCCTTATCTTTTCACCAGTTACATCCTCATTGTTACTACAGTGAAATCCTTAATCCAAATTTTTCCACAAATCTTTCAAAAAAGTTACATTTCAACAATTGCCAAGATTAAGCTTAGTATGTAGTGGTAATCGGCTTTATTTTATTTTGCCTGCACTATACACCTCCCTCCTGGTTTGGTTTTGTTAAACAGCGTACAACGTGAACCTGTTCTTTCAGTGGTTTGACAAGCAGTAGTGATGTGCACTTTCATCAGCTTTGAGAAGTTCATTTGTACACCGAAGCTGTTCTTCTGATTCTGGCTGCTCCATTGGAAACTGAAGACGTCTGTAATTTCCATGGTAACTCTCTGCCTACACAGTAAACAGGCCTCTGTCATTTATGAAGTGACTATTAGGAAAGAGAAGGTGCAGTATCAATTTTTTGCTCCTGGGTTAAATCCCTCTACAACACAGAGCCTATTCATTTACACTCTACCTTTGACTCTCCTGTACCCCTGTCACAAATATCCCAGGTAACCACTGATTGATGACTCTGTGCTCTATTGATGAGACCAGATTGCCCTCTAACGAGAGTTACCCATCATTAGTACCTCTCTGACTGACAGTTATCTCACATGTGTATTTAAAGGACAGCATGCTCTCACACCCAGCCACCTACAAAAGTCCAGCACTGCCACAAAACTCCATTTACAAACACCGTTTCTGTCAATTACTCACAATAACAGCACCAGTAAGAGACACCTGTTTAAAATAGCCCATGTGACAACCATCAGTCAAGTTTTTTTTTTTTTTGCTGTTCCCCAGTGTTGCCTAAAATGAAGGTTTGAGGCTACTGCATATTCACCAGTAATAATGCACCGTGACAGACTGACTTGGATTGTTTTGGACTAATGGATCAAGGGTGTGGGTATGACATTTTCTGACCGTTTGGACTTTTTTCCATACTGTGCACCGTAATAAGTTTTGGACGTGAAATTCAACCTTTAATAGTAATCTTTATTTAAAATGCTCCAATGTGTGTCTTTAAAGAACAGTGTTACTGCTATTCATTTTCTCATTATTTCATATCCATTTCAAATTATGTTTTCAGATTATTTCATATCTGTTATTGCAATTCGTGCTGACATCATCCTGTGTCTCCCTGTTCCATTTACATAATGGTAAATCAGACTTTGCTTTCATAATAGTGTAACCATTCTTGATGGAAATGTAATTGAATGGCAAGTTGGATTGTCTAAGGACAGAACCATTACGCATTACACTAGAGGTACTGATAAAATATAAGATAAATATAAATCCGCCACCAAATATGACAGAGAATACAACACCTAGTGAGATATTATACAGTTGAGAGGATCGTTGATACAGTTGTCCTGCTTTCGTGAAAAAAATAGGCCAGAGTAACAGAATAATAATTTTACTGTCAAGTTTTTCACAGATGGCTGTCACACGAAGTTAAATTAGCATTGGTGCTAGCATATTCTCTTACTGGCTTCCTAAAAAAAAAAACTAAAAAACAAGTTGTTTCTAGCTCATGCCAATATGGTGTCATATAGCAGTTATGAGTTCTAGAAGTGGAAGGGATTCTCTATATAACAGAAGAAGTAATACCAGGCTTTGAATGTATAGACAAATTTAACCAATTAAAGCTATAGTCATGTCCTTTTCCCCCCTGTACAAAACAATAGCATTCACAGGCTTATTCTGTACACTGTCATTGATAACACAACAATTGATTAGGGGTTAACAATAAAGAAAGCTTATATGCCCCGAACTAGAAAGGACCAGCAATTCTTACATGGGCATAGGGCCACGTATAACTATTTGTCTGAGCTCCACATGATATAATGCACAACATGCACACTACTCTTTGTTGAAAATCTATTTTCCAGAGGAAACACTGATGTAAGGGTGGTGCCTTTATAGATAGTCTGGCTCTGGCAACACTATAGATATTACACCCTGAGGACTTTTAACACAAATTAGGTTAAATGCCTTTGAAAAACACAACACTCAATTAGTAGCGCAACCTGCCACCCTCCTCAGTGTTCAGAATCTGTTTTCCACCTGAATAAAATCATATATATATATTAAGAGTATAATGCTTCTGTGTTTAACGGTAAAAACAGATTTGTAAACATCCCTTGCTGGAAAATCCCTCCATACAACTCCACTCATTCACAATGCTCTAGTGTGTTATAGCAGATTGGGAATGGTGGACACCACCACTCAGGTGTAGCTCTTACCTGGGCTCCTCTGGAGTAGGAACGGAATATGGTGCAAAACCTCCCCTGGCCAGAAGTGTCCCTGAAAGACAGCAGAATGAAAGCTCAAAGTGTGCAGGAACATTTGTATATGTCTCATTTTCACCATTAGGATGTTAAGATGAGAAAAGGAGATGCCACTTTTACCACATACATCTCATGGTGTGGTTTGGTTACAGGAAACAAATCAAACTCAACAGACCTGGATGACAGAGAACATACAAAAAATACCAGCCACAATTTAACCTTATGTTTGGGCCTTATATTTCTGGTGGAACACTCAACAAACAAAACATCACCTATGGTTTACATGAGTACGTGCTGCTCTGTTTTGATCATACGCCCCCCACTGTATTAGCAAACGTCTGTGTTTATGTGAACTCTGCGATCAGATTCAGGAATCAGATTTCTTCCAGTAATGCAGTCGTGGTAAAACGGATTCAGTTTTTTTTCTTACTGAATCTCACTGGCATGTATACAAGATTAAATCATCTTGTCTGCAGTTTTTTTAGGGAGTGTTTCTTTTTATGATCTATTGGAACTGAATAATAATATACAAATCCCTTACAAAAATGTAATTCTCCATCTGTTAAACAAAGAAGAAATTCATGTATAAATTCCCTTCTGTATAATGTTTGCCTGAGAATCTCCATTAAGGGGGACAAATGAGAATGACAAGTAAGACGCATTCTCTCACTACATTGTCAGGATACAGACGTTGTGTGACGTTCATTTGGCATGTAAAACAAGTTATTTCCTTGTCTCCTAAGATGCTGGGAACACAAAGCAGAGTGGTGATGAATCAGCTTCACTTTACTGGCACATATTATTTAACCACAAAAGGAAACCGCATGTTCTGCTAAAGTATCAATCGATCTTACCCTGGCCTGGTAAATGCACTGTTGAGAGAAGCAGGTACCACAGAAGTCTCTCTCAATATACCCCACTTAACCATAGGCATAAGATGAGGATCCAGTCAGTTAGGAATAATTTACATTTTTTATTATTAAGGGCTGTCTGTTTGTCTATTATATGACTGCAATGCCAGTAACATTGACAGCTAAAATGTACAAATCCAAAGCAAAGGTATGTTGCCAGAGAATTATATTGAGTTCAGCAGCATATTCTTTTATTATTTATTTTTTTCACGTTGACTCGTTATTTAAATTTCCTGGTGAACTGATTGTGCTCTGCACGTGCCAATAAAACAACCATGCGCTGAAAAGACACAGGGACCTCAGAAGGTAATCACATTAAAACCATCTTCAACTTGAGAATGAACGGGCGGGGGGGCTATTATTTCCGGACTAGAAAAGGTTATGTGCTTAAGCAGTCAGTTTAAGCAGCAGGAAAGCTGTCAAGAAGCACCCTGCTTCACATTGCTTCACATTTCCATCTAACAGCTTTTTCCCCACCTTAACTTGATGGCAAAGGTCTGAGCCAGTTTTGTTTGGCTGTCTTTTAAAGTCTTTGTCCAGCTAGATATTTTTGACAGAATAATAAAAACAGTTGCCTGTATGAGATCTTAACAGTGAGGGAACACATTTTCCTTGTTTTGCTTTAAACGGTTTTCCCTTATCTGTTGCTTACGTAACAAATTTTGCTTATCATTTTCCATTCCATAAGAATGGCCCCACGCCACTCCCGCCCGCCAAAACAACTCCTCCTCACATGTTCATACTTCATACATTCAGTGCTTCAATAATATACAGCAGCTTGAATAGCTCTGATTTTTTTATTTACCTCCCTTTTCTTATTGACTCATAAAAATCACTGCTTGTCAATGGCTATTTTGATCTCTGCAGTGGAAAAGCATGTGTAGTGTGTGGGATTGAACTATTATTGTTAAATTAAAAATTTGTTGAGATTTCACGCTAAATGTGACTTAATGACAAAAGATATTAGGTAACAATCAGGCAATTCAAGTTCATGATTGTTCTCTAATGATTGATTTCAAAGCATAAAGTTCGCCTTTATACATCTTTTCCTATGTCATCACACTTACTGTGTACTGTGACTTAACTAAAAAGAATCCATATAGGATTTAATACAGAATACAGTATTATTACTTCTTCTTCTGCTGGTAATTATAATCACCATCTGTCCTTGTGATTTTTCAAATTGGGGGCAGCTTGTGCTGGGTGGCGATTCGTGATCTAAATAGTCTGACAGAGAACGCCATCCAGCTTCAGTCCGAGTGCTCCACAGCTGTGCATTACGCCCCTGTGATATGTGTGGCAAAAATATAATTGCCCAGAACCTCTGTGTTCCCGAACATCTGAGCACAAAACCTGACTCAGACCTGGCCTGGGCGCAGTGCCAGGACACAGAGAGTGCGCACAACACTCCGTGGGAGTCCGCCAAGGCCATTCAAGCAGTCTCAGGCACAGGCAAGTAAGTGGGTGTGGGCCTGCAAGCAACTGAACAAGGAAAAGAAAAAAGAGTGGAGGTGGCAGTTTTCTTAATCTGGGAAAATTCAAAACACTTCCCTTTCTAACCACACTCCATTCATCACATTATTTGTCAGTAAAAGCCTCCACAACAAGACATAAATGCATATGAATCTCTCACCAAATATATGATTTACGGATATGATTTAAGAGAAGACGTACCTGCTTTATACACATCCGTGCTAGGCTGGGCATGATGTTAAGCCATTATAATTGAAAGGAAGCCGACTCCATCAGCATGTGATGTCAGAATAGGCAATATGGCTTCAGAATACAAGATGTTGGCTCACTTGACAGGTGTACTGAATTACAGTGATTACAGGTTCACTTTTTAATTTTTTTCAGATATTCCCAAAACAAATACCTTAGTTTCCTTAAAAAAACTAACTATAAATAGGTTAAATTTCAATTTTGCATTCTGTGATTAATTATACACACACCTCGGTTGACCATAATTAGACAGATTAAGGTCACAAGCCCAAATGAGACTAATTAGGCCAAATCATCAGTTAAAAGTGAAGTGTGCTTAGAGCTTTTCATTTCTCTCAGTAGGCAGGGACTTTAGGAAAGCTGCTTGTGTTCCATTGCAAGATGTTAATTACATAGATTCTCTAACTTTGTTGTTCCCTTTCAAATCGAAAGACAGCCATTACCTAATGGAAAGAGCCTTCTGACCTGCCAATCATTGAAAGTATGTACCAAAGCTGCCCAATAGGGGCCCTGCTTGCAGGAGGAGTTATTTGCGGAGAGTTATTTCAAATTTTTTGCCTCTTCAGAGCTCAGACTACGATCTTTTTTAAGTACTATTGCTTCTCTTCAGAGGTAAGTGTGTGGTGGGAGTCTCACTCGGAGCCGGCCTCGGTTCCTCCATTGAGATCGGTTGCGCGATTTTACCTCCTGTACCATCTGTTCTTCTTTTACAGATTTGAGTGATGAAAAGGAGAGGAAAGGGAGAAGGAGACTACCACGGCTGGTCGGCTGACCGTTCCGCTCTATCTTCTCTGGACTGTCTTGACCTCTGTCGGCGGACTTTAAACCGCTTGACACAGAGGACATCTCTCAAAAAAACGACACTGTCGACCTTGACCAACACGTCGACCTCGACCAACCTTGTCGATCCCTCGACCACACGGACAATATCAACCAACTCTCTCGATCCCTCGACCTCTCTATCAACATCAATCTCGGAATTTCACCTCTCGTTCATCCCTTGTCGACCTCGACAAACTTTGTTGACCACTCAACCACATCCATCGACCTTCGTGCCACTCTATCTACCTCTCAACCTCGATGTCATCACATTGACCCTCTGTCGAACTCTGGACACCCGTGTCGACCTATTGGACCTCAACGTCGACAACCTCGACATAAACATCGAGGGGGACAGTATCAGCACTGAGGAGTTTGGCGAAGTCCATCTGCCACAAGAGCTGTCAATCTACTTAGAGGGTCTGGCTGAAGGGGACATAGAGACGGACCTTGTAATCAGGATGAAGCCAAAGGGTGCGTTCCACCGCTATTCCGGGTGCCAAGGCAAGCTGCCCTTGGACGATGGACACGACCAGTTTGTGTGCTGTCTGGTTGAGGAGCATGCCCAGAGCACACTGACGGGAGAAGGGGACTGTGTAGACTACGCAGCTTTTACGGAGGCAATGTGCCGCAAGAGAAACAGGAACTCCCAGGCAACCAGCCGCCACAGCGGAAGCTCTGCTCAGCACTTTTCTGTGGACTCAGCTCTGCGCAGACCCCCTGCGAGTGCTTCTACGCGAAGGCAGGACAGGCAGTGGTCATCTTCCTCCTGGGCTTCACCAATGAGGGTGCAGTCTATCTCCCCCTCTCCACCTCCTCGCAGGCACTCTCCCGGGAGGAGAGCGTGTTCCCCCAGACAAAGGTCCCCGAGAGTGAGGCGGTCCCGCTCCAGGTCATCCAGATGCTCCACTCCACAGACTCCCCCATGCCGTAGGAGACAGGAAGCAGAAGGGATTGCAACACTGTTCATGCAGTTCAAGGGAATTTAGGCATAGGCTGGACTGTCAGCAGCAGATGCTTAACAATGTGTGGGCGCGACTTCCACCAGAAGAGGACACCCACCTCCCCCCTCCATCAGTGGTTGATGCAGGCTAAACTCCAGGACAAGTAGAAGTCTGTCCTCCTCAATGCTCCCTCAATGGTGACTGGTTCACGTCAATAGACCTCAGGGATGCTAACTTCCACGTCCCCATCCTCCCAGCACACAGGAAATACCTGCACTTCAACTTCCAGTGCCAGGCGTACGAGTTCAGCATGCTGCCGTTCGGCCTTTCACTGGCTCCCCGCACATTCTCGAAGTGCATGGATGTAGCCTTGGCCCCCCACAGGACAAAGGGGATAAGGATCCTGAACTACCTGGACGACTGGCTGGTGTGCGCAGATTCCAGGCTTCAGGTGGAGGAACATACAGCGGAGGTCATACGTCACGTGACTGCACTGGGTCCCGCAAAGTGGGCTTCTTGGGAATGAAATTGGACTCTCAGAAAATGCTTGCCTACCTGTCCAGAAACAGAATTGAGTTGCTGCAGAAATGCCTGGCGTCATTCAGAAGGACATCGACTCTCCAGCTGGTCATCGTCCAAAAACTGTTGGGTCTGATGGCGGCCACCACGAATATTCTTCCCTTTGGCCTTATGCAAATGCGCCCATTACAACGCTGGGTAAATACCCACAAGCTACACCCAGCGAGACACAAACACCACCCACTGACAGTGACCTCAGCATACTGGCAGGCACTGTCCTGGTAGAGAAATCGGAAAACAATCTGCGCCTCGGCTCCCCCACAGGATGCCCGCACAGACAGGAAATCGTCACCACAAACGCCTCAGAAACAGGCTGGGGCGCTAACTGGAATGGGATGGGAATCAAAGGAGTGTGGAGCGGTCTCCAGTCAGCCGCACACATCAACGTACAGGAGCTGCGAGCAGTGCGACTGGTGCTGCACCACTTTCGCCATGGTCTGGAAGACAGATATGTCCTGGTTCGGACAGACAACACGTCAACTACATCAACCACCAGGGAGGCCTACACTCCCCCAGACTAAAACATGTGGCAAGCAGACTTCTCCTGTGGGCGCAAGACAATTTTTGCTACATACGTGCAATACACCTGCCAGGCGTATCCAATACACATGCCAGGCGTGTCCAATACAGGTGTATTAAAGTATCTCTTGGTTAAGTTAGTTATTCCGTGTCCAGGTCTGTCTCCTCCATGTCTGTCTGTTTCTGATGCTCATTTCTTGCCGCATCCAGCACGTGTGGAAGAACTGGGAAGAACGCAAAGCGTCCTAATGACGAAAATTATTGCCATAAAGAGTGGCATTTGCGACACCACGATATAAACGATAGAGCATAATATGAAACAATAGACGTTTTTCTATCATCATACGATATATATCGTCATATCGCACAGCCCTACCAACAACTCGATTTTCTTTCTAAACTGACTCAAGATCGTCACCTCCAACTCTGCTGTGTTTTACCTGCTTTAGTGTGTGAAAAGCATCCACTAGCAATAGCCTCTAATTATTACATTTGCTGAAGTATAAGAATTGGATTGTCAGACCTCTGCATCTAAGATGACCCAGTGTAATCAAGAAGAAATGTTAAACACTTCTGACTGGTAGACTGTATTACATAGTTTTATTAGAGCAGAGCGTAAGACATGACCTTATGATCTTAATGCCGTGAAACCTGAAGGAACTGTAGAGGTCCTGCATGGAAGAGTTTTACAATCTCTCTCCTGAGAAGATCATACTTTCATTAAAACCTATTCAAATATATATCAATCTTTGAGATATGATAATCATGTAGTCGGTGAAAACTTGCTAGAATATTATAAACACCATTTGCAAAAAGCACTGTATCTCCAGAGAAATCTTACAAAGTTTCCAAATTAATAATTCAATATTTACTTCACTAAAAGTACTGTATGTTAAAAATATCCATAGATTTAAAACTATGGCTACAAGATTTGCTGAAAAATGTGGAAATACTACACTGCTTTCAGTTCTGTGTAGCCACATACCACATGCTAAAGCTTGGAAGCTTTTGTTAAGCAAATATATAATTATGTTATATATATATATATACACATACATATAACAGAATCCACATGCTTTGTATTTACATTCCCATACAAAATTCTTCTGTAATTGATAACGAAATTAGATCATGGGGAAAACAGAGGTCTCAAAGAATCCAGAATTCATGTAACATTATACATTTCTTCTACTGATCTGGTCAAAGCTGGAAACATGAGAGATTTGCTGGCAGCGTGAAGGTGGATTGCCCAACATTGGCAAGACAACTATTTTCAGTCATTTAAACAAGACAACAAGACCCCTATGTTATAAACTTACTCCTTTCCTTGTGGCCAGAGATTACACTTTCAAAGTAGATATCTGCTTTTATTTGGATCATACTGAAAACAAAATCACACATTTGAGGTACACTACCAAATGGCGATCTCTGTTCTCTTAGCTGAATAATTACTATTTATCCACAACAAAATACATACTTTGGTATTCAGCTTAGTGTGAAGAAAAAGTGCAACACAAATAAACCATTAGAACAAAGTGCCAGCAGGCTTTCTCTTATTCACTTTAGTGAACTTACCAGAGCTGTAGTTTGACTCTCCGGCCATCTAAAAGGATGGTTGTCGTCTTGTAATCAATTCCTGTAAATGACAAAAAGAATAGCACTGATCAGGCTCTTTGTCAGACACATGAGGGTTTTCTGGAGTTTTGTGACATTTTGGCGAGTTTATTTGCTTGCAGTACCCTACCACTCTGAGAAACAAACAAACCATACTTCAAGATTAAATGAAGTGCAGAAAGCATTTAACAAACAGTGACAACAACAGATGCAGAGAAGAGGCTGTAATGTGACAATGCATGTGAACATGTGCTAAATTTGTACACTGATTTTTGTGTCAGATCATATGCAATTAATACATAAACGTCAAATAGTTACTGACTGTTCTTGTCCTCTTTTTCTGCCGTGTATAGAACAAAACAAAAGTCATTTTAAGGGGATCCATGAAACAATGTCTGATTTTGAATTAGTTTAAAATGCAACACACAATACCCTCTGAAAAGCTGCTGTTCACTTGTGTACAATGAAGCCTTATGCAAACAGTAAGAACACGGGAACTGGCAGAAACATTAATTGGATAGGAAGCAGACAGCTCTGAAACAGAAATGGAATCACTTTGGCAGAAACTATTTTAAGTATTTTAGTAATTTCGTTTACCGTTCCATGAAGTGCCCACTTTAATATGGCTAGAAAAGACAGCACACTGTATCCGCACTCATACACAATAAGTAATCAACTCATATGATTTGGGCTTTGGTATTCTTCATAGATATATTTGAATTTGGATTATGTGAAAGCACTGTAACGCATGACTTGATTCATATGTGCTACAGCAAGAGCTCCTGTATCTTTTGAAGCAGTGCCTCTTCCTTTCTCCCTAATTGGGGCTGTTCGGGTATTGTATTAGGTTTGTCTAAGCAGCTGACAAAGCGTCCTACTCTCTCTATAATTTTCAGGGATTCCTTTTGTGTTGCTGTTGCCAAGGGGGTAGAATGGGCTCAGTTAAAAGCAGAAGTCTCTCTTTGTCATAAAGCCTTGTAATTGGACATGATACGGTACTTTTAACCAGCTCCTGCTGATACTTCAAAGATGGTACTCAGGCGTACTGTCTTTCACAGTGATTCTCCATCTCTAAACGAGCTGGATAAACCTGTAAATAAACTTGCTAATAAAGCTCTTCTACAGCCACAAGGCAAGAGATCTGATAGATTAATTACAGGGCTGAATGATAATTACACCAATGAAGCTGAAATAAATGGAACAGAAATGTCTACGATTCTATAGGTCCACATTCTACTGTAGCTACAGCTACAGTAAGTTGCTTGAAATACAGACAAGAGTGTGATTTGTGTAAGAAGACTGCATTCGTCAATCTGCAGTTTGTAACCTAATTACAACAATAATCTGGGACTGATAACAGTCGTTGTTATTTAAAAAAGCCAAAAATGTAACAGGATGAAAGGGGCAAAGACATGATCTTCTCAGGATCAAAACTGTGATGAAACAAAATGAAAAGGGAGTGAAATGTCTCATCTCAGTTGCTGGATCAATGATGTCCCCATGCCTGAGTGAGTCTTGGCACTTCAATGCATGCAACCTCGAACTGAAATGACTTTTTCCTGGCAGGTCAGTGATAATAAAACCCGGACCCAGTACACAGACCCCTGTAGTGTAATTAACTGGCCAAGCTGAGGGGATGTGTTTACCTAGGAATAAGGCAAGCACTGGTCCACTTCAAAGGCAGCTCAGAGGTAATCTCAATGTGAGGTCCTTCTAAGGCCATTACATCAGTGTGGTGAATGAAGCAGCATTCCCTTGTGCAACCTCCTCCCCTCGACAAACACAGTACAGATCGCTTTCAAACCGTCTGCGAACTGTCGGAAATCTCAAAGTGAGGAGGCAGCGCTGCAAGAAACTCAATACTGTTAAAAGTTTCCAACTATATTCGCTGATTTATAACACCCAAAGGGTATTTCTCTAGATAGTGTTTCAATTTTATTTTATTTCCTAGAACTGTTAAACTAAGACTCTTAATGATTTTTGGTTTCTGATATCAGGCATTTGTCCAGCAGTACAAGTTTGTACTGTTTCTCATGTGGAGTACTTTGCTTTACTATTCATAGATGAGAAATACACACAGCTCACACAGAACTGGAGCAATACTAACATACTCTCTATGGTTTAAACAAAAACCAAGACCATTCTAGTTTAGGAAGCTTCTAGAAGCCTGTTACTAGGGAATACAAAACAAACAATCATTCCAATCCCCATGTAATGAAGAATTCTGAAATGACCTGTACTTAAACAAAACACAACATTAAGCAATGTCAATGTGATTTCTACGACCAGTTTGGAATGAGAAAAAACAGATACATAAACTCAGTGACACAAAAGCACTCAGGTGTTTGAAAGAAACAGTAAACAAATGCAGTACTATCTAATGCCTTTACTATATAACTTAGTCATGGAATGCAAGTTTGTTGCTGATTTCAATATAATAAAACCCAAACATGCAGTACTATGGGGACAATTATCTCCTGGCATTTTGTGGTGCAATGAAAATAAAATGGGTATTTTGCTGCAGTGCACTAAATCATGATTATATTGTAATGTAGTGTGTATTGCATTGCTGTCACAATTCATAACATTTAACTACTCCAAAAAAAATCTAAAATAGTTTCAGACCAATGATGTCAATTTAAAATGCAAGACTGGCCAGAGCTGACAAGACCTGGTTTTGTTATTTATTGATCCCACCGTACTATAGCTCAGCCGGAGAATCTTTCAACATCTCCGTGCTCACTTTTAATTGAGTGTGACAGATTGGAGCTTCAAGCTTCAGCACAGATGTGTTTTAAGCAACATATAAAATATCTTACTATTTCAGCCTGAGAAATAGTACATCTAAATTTGAAAGTGTGGCAATTAGTTTTCTTAAATATTTCACAAGTTTTGTTATTTTTCCAAACTGGAATAACAAAAAATTCATATAGTTAATGTAGTGTAGTCTTTGCCAAAGGTGTGTGAGCGTATGCTGTTGTATTCAGGGCTGAGGTGTGTGCATGAAAACAAGTCTGAAAAGTCACCAAGCAGGAATTTTAGCCAGGAAAAAAAAACAAAAAAAACATTAACAATTAAAAGGTTAGAAGCTACAATACAGAAAGACAATTCAAGGCTGATGAAATGAAATTCAAATTGGAGATAATGAAAAAATACTCTGACCTAGTCACAAAGAAACTATTTTTAGAGGTACAAAATCACAATACAAATAGGAACTGTGCAGCGGTAAGTACTGAACTGTGACATTCTGACAAGAGCAATGAAATAAAGATGAAATTTAAACTTGCAGCAACTCCAGCATCATAGATAACACAGACATTCGACAAGCCACGAAGGAAGCAGAGCTCTTTGGAATGACCTTTGAAATTATATCCGCTTGGAATTGCCTGTCTCTCCCCATCATCCATTCATCAGGAGAACACAACCAAACATGTTGAAAACTGGCTAAATAAAGATCTGTAAAATGGTAGTCTTGTATATTAGGATATTCAAAGTCAGAAGTACAGATCAGTGTACTAAGTCTGCATCCAAAGCATTGCATTCTCAATACAGAATCATTTGCAATGATTGTAGACTGTTAAGGGGCAGTTACAGTTCAAGTTGTCTATGCCCAATACATCTCGAAATTGTATTACACCTATTGCCCCTCAAAAATATGAATGCTAAAGTGGACTATATAACTAAATACGATAAAGGCTAATACTTGTGTTGTGGTTGATAAAAACGTGCTTAAATCTGGCTAAGGAAATGTAAATATAAATTTGGTCTCTGATTAAGAAGTAAGGGGTAAAAGTAAGTAGAGGAGCTCTTTGATGATTTATGTTTCTGCACACAAAGAAGTGAACCACTGCAATTGGCACTCAGTTTGGAAAGACCAAACTGCAGAGTTTCTCTATGTACAGTACAGCCAGGAACTCTGAAAGTTCTGCTCAAAATTACTGTGAGCACATGGATTTCATCTGAGGGACAACACTTCAAAAACCACAACATAGCAGCAACTCCACATGTGTGCAAGACATTATGGAATGGTTATTTGACCTACTTCAGTAATGATGTTATATAGTCCAACATGAAATTTAAATCCAACAGCAGAGGCTTGATGTAGAGATCAGCCCCATCTTTAATCAGCTCTTCAATATATATAATAATGCATAGTGCAAGTGAATCTCCTAATGCACAGCACATAAGAATATTGCAAATGCGTTTTAGTTTTTTTTTACCCCATCTAATGTCTTGGTGGTCTTTGAATTTTGAGGCTTTGTTCAGTCTACACAAATCGAAATGTATAGCCGACAATCACGAGTTAAAGCAGAGTTCTGGCAAAGGTGATCCTAGTACAATCGATCTTTGCATGTCTATAATGTAATGGTTAAGCTAGCATGTAAGTGAGGCTGAGCAGTTCGTTTTCCCGTTTCAAGCAGTAAAACCACAAACAACCTTTGTTTTGGCAAAATTCCAAAAGTCATTACTTAGTTTTGTAAAGTGCAAGGGGATTATCGCAGGCACTATCTATGGCAATAATATTGTAACATCAATCTTTCTGCATTTGCATTCTGAAGTACAGCACAATAGGTCCATATGATTGGTTTAAAATGACTCAAGATACAGACTGTTGCAATAACAAACCATTTATTTCCCCAGTTAATTCAATTTGCATACTTTAAGACATACATCAAAACTAAGTATTGTTCTAAATGATCTGCTCTTATACTTTTTCTTTCATAAAAGGAGTCTTGGAAAATATGGCTATGACAGACTAGCATAATCCCCCTTTTTCTTGGAAAGAAAAGAACTGAAACACTTGATTTATTGGTGTTGTAAGAAACAAGGTTTGAGTTTACAAATCAGTCAATGTGTGTTTATTAAATGCATGCTGAGAGGAAAACATGAAAGAACAGAATGAATTGAATCACAGGGTTTTGAACATTTCAGTCTTGCCAATGTGTCTGAATGTTTTCTAAATCTCTTTGGGTTACTTTATTGTTTCAGTTAAGACTGAATGTGTTTCTAAGCAGCACTAAAAGAAAAAGACACATGGAAATAAACATTCTGGCTTAGATTTAACAAATACAGTATTTTTGTGAGTTATTGATCCTACACATTGAGCCCTAAGGTCTTAAATTTCCCAGCAGTGAACACAGTAAATAATGGAAGTCACTGTACCATTCAATTTTTAGTCAGTCACTACTTTGGAAAGTGTGACAAGTTTACAAACTAAACCAGAGTCAAGATCATTCAAATAAATTAGGAAAACCGAAGACCCTAGTTCTATCGACTGGTAGTCAGATTGAATATTTTAGCTCCAGGTCTGTGAATAACTTCCCTAATTTCCTTGAGGACAATTGGGAATATATAATCTAGCCCATGTGATTTGTTTGTTTCAAGTGTACCTAGTTCCCTAGTGGAATAGGGATTTAATTGATTCCCTCAATATAAAACAGAAACAAAGAAGTAAGAGAAACCCATTCATCTGTACAGGCCGGCAGCACGACCCGAGCTTTTGAAAAGAAAGCTCCTTGTAATCTATGCAGGCCAAACATTGCATCATTGCATTTTCCTGACAGGAGCATTACAAATCACAGGCAGCTAATGGCAGATCTTTTTCAGGTTATGTGCTCACACTTGGGCAGTCAGCGTTCATTCAGTTCAAGAGCCAGGGAACCCAACTGCTTCAGAACCCAGGTGGTTCTGTATCTCGGTGAGTGATTCATTTTTTAAATGTTTACAGAGAACAGAACTGATCTGAGGGTGCAGAACGAACTATGAGCGAGTGCGAATCTGGCCTCTAGGAACAGAAGGTGGGGAAGTGATGGGATGGTGATGATCAATCTGACTGACACAGAGTTCACAAGATGGTGCAGTTATCTCATATGGGATGGGAAAAATGATCAGATTGCTTTGATTTTAAATGCATCTAAATATTAAACCCACCTAACACTCGCCTATGTCTAAGAGGCCTTAAGGTAAAACCTGAGCTCAGATGTAAAGACACAGTGCCCTCAGTTGATATATGCACAAGAGAGGGCTCCCAGAATTCTTTTTGCAAATGTGGTCCTAAAATTACATTCTAACCATCTGCTCTCAGATGTCAAGATCCAATTGTGTGAAATTTGGTGAGAAAGATGTGAACGATCCAGAACATTAGGCAGTGCATCTGTCAGACTCGCAAACTGGTACACTGAATATAGAATGGCGAGAAAAATACCTACATTTTTAGCAACATCATAAATCGTTTAGGATCAGATTGAACAACCAGAACAAAAGCACCTGCATCAAAATTCTTTGCAGTGCATAAACATTAAATAATTCCTAAAAGAAATATAATCATTTCTTAATTCCCTGGTTGGGTGTTTTTACTCTCTCTGAACCCATTTAGTCCCTGAAAGTAATAAAAAAAAAACTGCTCATGTTTATGTTTATGGTCAGAAAGCCACGGTGAATGCTAAAGCTTTTCCAGTCGACTTTCTGATCTTTAAAAACAATAATATTTGCCCCTCTGCCAAAGAGAAAAGTTAATCTCAGTCTTTCTTCATTACCCAACCTGCCTCACGCACAACAAAGCACAGAGAATAAAAATCAATTCTGTACATGCACATGTGCACACTTCACATCTCATTATGGTGACAATGTGGGAAGGTTTTCTTTCTATCTTTTGCTGTAGATCCAAAGGGAATGCCATGCACACACAACTGCATTAAGTATGTGTGTTTGTATGATCTAACTAAAATGTCTGCAGATAGTACTTCCCTCAACTGCTTTTTGCCTAGCAGAGACAGTGTTGTTTTGTAAACAGCATTCATTTCAGCATTTTCTTTTTAGTTTAAGGCAAATTAAAATGTTGTTTAGGGAGTGAAATAATTTGGATATACTTTATACTCCCTGGCCACAGTTTATATAACAAAAGGACATGATTTGGCATGGAGGTGTTTTGGCTTCCACAGAGACCAGACATTCAGTTCAGCCCAGCCTACAGTATAAAGTACTCAGTCCTCTAGCACAATACATTCCAGTAGACGTAATGCAGACATTTTAACAGGTTATTCAGTTTTACAGATGCAGTACAAAGAAATTACTGTTTTGTGTTTTGTTTTTTTAGTTGGTGCCCTGATAGCTTGCTATAGTAGGCCCCTAGATGTGATCTACATTTTCTTTTTGTGATCCAAGGGAGTGTGTATAATACCAAGTTAACAGCTTTGGCAAACAACCCTTTCCCCACATTGCTTACTCACATTTCAGTTTCTATCCTGGTAAGATTTCAGTCGACTTCCTCTTTGGGTTCAGGTTCAATTACAAAAAAATAACACATGGATACGCTTTTGATGTTTTAAAACCTAGGTTTGATTCGCTTTAGATTTTGAGCCAAATGAGGAAACAAAAACGGATGCAAGGTGCTAATAGCAAGTCACCCCGATTGTGCCAAACTGAAACATGTCCTGTTTGAGCTTTGGTTGACTTTGCTGCTATTAAGGTTTCAGATGGTCACTTAACCTTTAAGTTAAAGTAAGGTAACAGGTTCATTATTCATTTGCTTGTTATTTGAGCGGGCTTTCTTCCCCCTTCTATGTGGGCAGACTTCCTGATTAATATTTTATCATTCCAAGATTGCATCTTTTTAGTGTCATTTGTTCAAATTATCCTCCATGTGATGTCATTATGTTTTTTTCATCTGGGTAAGTTGCTCCTTTTAGATAGTGAAAAAAGAAAATATTTTGAGCTGCAAAACGATAAGGATGATGCATCTGTGATTCATGAAGGCACATATTACAACATTAGAAATGAAAACAAAAAACATTACAATATGTTCAACCATGAAATACAACTGGCAAGATTGATTTGGACAGAAAAAATGAAAAAACATAAGCACACGTAGACCAGACAGCCTGGGTGGCTTATTTAATGTTCATTTGCAGCTGATTCAGGTCTGTAGGTCTCAATCCTCTTACTAGAACAGGGGATCGAACTTTAAATGTCTCTTCACTGTCCAACTCAGCCATCAGAGAAAGCCCTTTAATAACTTCTAGCCTTTAAAATAAACTATCTATCCAAAAGGTTTTTTTTCCCCCTGCTTCATCCGCTGACCTTCTTTACACCAGGCCTGACAATTGCCCAGCTGACTCAAAGAGAGACACTGATACACAGACAGCCATGGACAGACAAGGCCTTTGTTCAGTCCTATTTGTGTTTAATGATACCTTTCAGTCCACAGGCTGTGCTCAGTCATTGATAAATAGATGTTCAGCCTAGTCAACATCTATTTAAATTTCACACTGCCAACAGCATCTTACTTCTGAAAACTTCAAGGTGGTACAGTTATAAAAAAAAGATATGTATATGGACTACTATATCGAATTCATCTGCATGTACTTTAGATTTTATTATGTTGTAAGCAAAAATTCAGTAAACTTGCAGCTTTTCCATTGACCAAATACACATTTAAAGACCACTAGACAGACCAAACTGTGATGCTCAAGATTTGACTGAGTCACAAGCATCTAAAGAGAAAAATTGTATTAGGTCCCAAAATCAATAGGACATTGTTATTTTTATGTTTTTATTTTTAATAACACCTGCTCAACCATGTAAATAATACTTTAGTTTTTTGTATTTTTTTTTAAATCTTTTAAAATTAACATACATTCTTTTTAATTATAGATTTACAAATAGCACACAGCTAGGAGGGAGAAGTAACATAAATTATAGTAAAAATACAATCTCACACAAAAGCTCTTCTGTGCCCGAGTTCTAGCTGCCAAACCATGTTGTGTGTTGGTTGCCTTTAATCCACCCTGATACATGTGCTCAGCCCGGGAGTACAGCACAATTACGTAAGAGGTTGTGACTGTAATTATAATCCCTTATGACATGCATCACAACAAGTCATTATGCTAGCTGGCCGGAGAATTGTGCTATTCTTTGAAATGTCAGATAAACGAGCAGAAATGCAATAATGTAAAGAATCTTTTCACCCCAACCTCTGTTTCCCATTCGTCCAACCATGAGGGAGGATTTCTGAACTTGGTATCCACGGATACAAGTATCTTATCATGACAATGGATTTTTTCTGTTCTTGTTTTTTTTTTTTTTTGTCTGTTCCAATGTGCACTTTTACATCAAGTCCTGGATCTAAATCGGTGCAACTGCATGGCCATGGCCTAATGGGATGCATTAACTCCCACAGATTAAAAATATGTCATTATGAACAGATCAAAGGAGAATTTCAATTAAAAAGACAGCCACTCTGTCAACTCCATGTAACACGCATGTCTTTCATGATAAAAAAATAAAAAATGATACTGAACAAAAGGCTGTTTAGAATCTACTACATTCAAGCCTACAAATTCAATAATTAATACGGATTACAATCTGTACCTCTTCAACTTGCACTACTTTATTCCAGTATGCCTGACAATGTTTCAGAAAATAAAACCATGTAGACTGGAATGCTTGGATGCAGAAAGATAGATAAAGATCAAATGCTTCTGCACAGTGACAATAAATTGTAATCATTCCTAGAGGTTGGACACTTTTAGCATCAGTTTAATGGTCAATGACGTGACGCATACATTTTGGTGTCCCAAGCATATTACAACTTACATTTATTTATTTTTTATTCATGAATATTTAAAATTTTAGGAGCTATTAATCTCCAATCATCCAATATGTCACACCGGATAACTGTCCACACCTAAAATGAAAATTCAAAAATATTACAAAAATACATTAAAAAAACCTGTAAAACCTTAGATCTAACAGTTTGGCATAATTGTGTGAGTGTTTGCATTAATGTATAAAATATTGCAAAGACTCTTAATTTCATTTCATTTTTACATGAAGAAAACTTTTGTCCCCATATTGGGATTTCTTCCAATGTCCAATGTCAGGACAACAGACATTCAGGAGCATTTTTATATCAGAATGCATTTTGCTAGCCATGTGACAGGACATTGCATCGTTCAGATTATGAAGGACCCCCAGGCTGTGCAGGAAGTTTAGTAAGTCAATCGTAAAATGTTGATAATTTGGTAATTTGCACTTGGGTACAAAATTCTGTGTTATACCGGACAACACTTAAAAAACATTTATAATATCGTTTTTTTTTTAATGTATATTTAATGTGAAAGATGACATTTAATAGATGTAGGTCAAAGTAATACATTTATATAAGTGGTCAAGTAATTGCCTGATTCATAAGTTAAAACTTGTATTTTCTCATACCAGAAAACCATAACTTTCTGTAGTTCAACAATGTCACTTGTTATCTGGAGTGATTACTTATAATTGTATTGTTTTTAGCAGTATTTGCACGTTTTAAGAGAATATATAAATCCAAGTTCAAAAATAGCATAATTCCTATAAATTTAAAATGTTATGATATCAAAATATTTAGTATACTTTTTAATCTGTTGAACTGTTAATTAATTGAATTGAATTGAATTGACTTCATGTCATAAATGAGTTACAACATTGTTGTTACGGTTTACTTTTTTTTTTTAATGTCATATGTTTACATGTTTCCTGTATAACCTAAAAAATAGTTAATGTGCTAAAAATGATTGAGTTCAAGTTTCTAAATCTTAAAATGTTTTACTGCTACTGTTTTATCAAAGCCTTTCCCTTGAGTGGAACTGTATTACATCAAAGTGACTGCTCACTTCTGATTATTTAATGTTAATTACAAAAAATGGATACATTTAGTGACTCTCACTCTCGGTTAAATACAGAATGAGTGTTTAAGTACACCCGTGTTGCTGAGACTATCTTTAGATATCATCCCATATGAAATCTCACAGTATGTCATTCTGAGTAACAATATCAGTCAGGTAGGACAACAGATTATTCTTGTAAAAATACTTAAGTCAGTGTCCTTGAGTTAAGGATACAACAATAATCATATAATTTTGACTAGAAAGCATTTTCAGACATTTCCCAGCATTTTTCAAATCTATCATTGTTATCCAGTATGACATTTTTGATACTAGAAACCATACGATTTATGATAAAAAAGTATAACTGATTATTTTAATAAATAAATATTTTTGAAATATATGCATAACATTCTACTGAAGGTAGAAAGAGCTTTAATTGGAGTTTTAAACACCTTTTTTTTACCATTTTAAAATCCTTATTCGTCACTGACCATTAATTTAATTTCTTTTACATGTGAAGGTGATAAATAGCTTTTAGATCAGAGCTGATTTTAAAAGCAAATATTATTCTTTCCTGTGTGGATAACAGGTGCCGCTGTAAGAACTTGACTGAATCTGGAATGACAGGAATGCCATTTACTTTAATCACTGGTCAAATAAGAAAACATTAGCCTATAAGCTATACATATTTGCAATATTAATCATTTTGACCTTTTCTGACTTTCTATACAGCACAGGACTGCAGTACAAGGAGCCAAGCTGGCTTTGATTCTGCCATTTTCTTAGAATGCATGTAAGTCTTACCCACAATGTATACAATATAGGATGTGCAATATAACTGTGGATGGAGAAGGCATGTTTATTGACATCACTGGTTTTGTTAATGGGGGAAGTTCATGACAAAAATCCAATTTTACAACCCCGTACGTGAGCCGAGCAAGGATTGATGTTCATATCAAAAAACAACAGGATAATCATAATTCAGTAGTCTCGCTAATATGTTTCTGAGCAATAGAAGTCATTTTTTGTCTTATGACAAATACAGATGCCATAAATGGCTAATTAGCCTGGAGTGGGAGAAGCACTTGACGAAGCAGTGCATGCCTTTATTTTCCACTTATTTCCTTCTGTAATACTGTAAAATATTTTCTCTTTTCGACGATTATCTTTTGACTGCCCCAGGAGTAGTGTTCATCATCAGCCAATCAAGAACAAACAGGTGCTGAAAATACTTCTTAAAGAAATGAACTGAGATGAAGAAGGATCACTGGAAAGCTTATGTGCAAAGAACATAAAGTTATTTCTAGGTGTAGGCTAAACATCTTACAGACACACTCCCTGATTGGGATGTTATACAGGTGTGCTTCTGTGCAGCTGTCTTAAAGGGCAGTAAAGAAATTTCAGCTGCTTTCTGCAGAAGAGCTGACAGCAGAAAAGCCAACTGTAAGGCTAAAGCACTGGTCTGAGGCCTGCGGGACAGAGGGAATAAAACCATTTCAGACAGGCTTTACATAAAGGCAATAGAAAATGGAACAAAGGGGGACTCTCTCCTTGAAATGCATATTGCGACTTGATTATATAATATAAATAACAGACAAGAGCACCACTGAAGTGGAAAACTGTAAAAAGGAAATGGACTTTAGGGCCTTTATGGGTTGCCATACTTTGTTACCTAAAATCTGTAGCTATTACAATGTTCTTGTGAAACCAGACCTCTTTAAAAATGAACACCCTCCAATTAATTATGATCCTTCAAACTCTCAGAGTGCCAAGCGAAGGTTAATATCCTCCTGTACAACATGATTCTGGGTAGATCTGACACAACATACACAGACACCATGTGGACAATGAAGAATACTTGTTCAGGAAAAGGTCACCTGGACTGCACTCAGTCAAAAACATGACAGATAGCTCTTGGGTTTTGGGGGGTGAAATGGAATGGGCTGGGTTTGAACACTTCCATGCGTCACCTTCTAGAAAAATGAATAGCAAAGCCTCAGACAATCAGTTACAACAGTGCTGCCTTTCCATCTCGAGTAAAATCCTTTTTATGTTTACTTGTTCCTGCTCAGGGAATCGGTCCAGTACAGTCTTTGGTTTGCCGGCTGTCACCAAACCTATTTGCACGGGTAACGATGAAAAATGGCAGCCACTACACCCATCAGGAAAGCTGTGTGTGTCTGTCTGTTAGTTCTCACACTGCAGGCCTGTAGTGTGAAAACAAAATACATTTTGTTTGCCATCAACCAAAAAAAAAAAACACCCTCCAAAAACACAAGAGGTCAGTCGACAGACTGATATAGTATGTGCAGGGTTTGTCTGTTATCTTTACAGAATCGATCTTCAGGAAATAATACAAATGGTATAATTTTGAGAAGAGTGCCTCTCCTTATTTTATAACTATGTGAATTAAATGTAACCTTGTACTGAACAGGGCCTGATAAGGCAGCATACAGTAGTTTTCTTTCAACAGCCAACCAAAGTTTCAGAGCACACTGCCTTCACTTAATTTGCTTCCTTCTGAAAGACAGACAGATAAATAGCTATAAAGATTACTCTTCCTTCATTACCTGATTGGACAGTCTCTCAGTGCCAAGTGGGGACTGCTATCATGCATCTCCATTTACAGCTGCCATTGATATATGGGGTATATATATATATTTTCCTTCAAGGACACCCTTGAAATGAAATCCAACTCTCACTTGGCGTATACCTTTCACGAACTGGGAAATATAGTTGTATTTTGTGATGGAGCCCTATTCATTGTATTGTATCTCAAGACAGTTTGACTTGAATTATCCCCACCCCCACCCCTCACCTGTCAATTTAAGATAAATAAATAAATAAATGAGAGTCTTCCCCAATACAATATGTAATGTAATTTTACTTGTGGATTTCAGTTTCAACATACATGTTCAGATTTTGGCATGGTCCTGACACGATACAAACTAATGACAAATATTAAATGTAACCAAATTAACACACAGAATAAACAGTTCAAGGGATATGCATGCCAGCAAGTCCATAAGCTTTACTGTTGTCCTTTACTGCAGTAATAACACAGTAGTTTTTAACCATACTGTTAACGAATTGTACTCGGCTGCTTTAAAATGTCAGAAAAGCAGAACAGACTCGAGCTCTGCGGACACAAAGCTGACGACCTGAAAAGCCTTGCAACCCACTGAGCATCCACCCACAGCCCTATAGCTCAGAGCTGTGGGATGCACTTCATCCACAGACCAGGTGGTGCCAAAGCCTTATGATTCATTAGTTTGACAGCATTTCGAGAAATAGCTGCGTACCTATCTTGTGACTGGTGTTCACACACATGCACACTTTCACACATTCCCACTTGTGCAACTGATGTTCTGCTATAAACAAAATTAAGTATTTAGCAACATGTTTTTATTGTTCTGAGTTTATTCCGTTCTGAGTCTATTTTGATGTTCTATTGCCTGATGGATTTCTGGTTTGAATCCGGGCTACACCACTCCCCGGACTGTACTGCAACCATCTGAGTGGTGGAGCATATCGGTCTATGTTATACATCAGCACCTCCTGGGAAACAATGTCTGTGAGTCTGCGGAACATAGCTCAGCTTATAGATAACATGGCTTTCCAGAAAGTTATGCATCTAATCCCAAAGTTGACCAAAAAAAAAAAAAACTAACATAAGAGTCTCAAATGGAAAATATATGAATGATCCATTTAGTTTTAATCTGCACCAGACATGCTAAACAAACACTATAGTGTATTCATTTATTTATTTTTATTTATTTGTTTTTAAGCTGAGCTGCAAAACAAGATGATAAAAGTGCAGATTCAACCAGCTCTGTTCATCTTTTATTTATCACCACACTTCTGCAAATAACGTAAGCGGATTGCAAAGCCATGCTGGGCTGCAAACTGTAATCTGATCAGCGAGATGAACCACAAAAGCCACAGCATTGTACAAATGTAACCCCTAATCGGTCGATAGAAGAAAAGAAGTGAAAAAAGTAAAGGAATCTAAATAATTTAAAAAGAAAATGGAGTCTAAATCTATAAAACATTGTAGATAACTCAGGAAAAAAAAACATTCACCCATTAGCCTGACAGAAGAATGACCGACATTGCTACACTGCAGTGACCCTTTCAAAATATCATCGAAATATCTGATTTGACAATAAGTAGATTTAATATCCCAGGCAGTGTTGAGACAACTGTATGAAAAGTAAATTGGACCATGAGCCGATACCTGAGCCATGGTTTACCTGTGAGCAGTTTAAACGGTGCATTTCATTATGATACAGCCTAGCTCCACCACAACACTGAGATAAAATGGATAATGAAAACAAAACAGTCATTGCCGTTTTAACAATGCAATAACATTATTTTTTTACAGGATACATTACATAATAGCATTTATATATCTCTTCTTATACTGTACATACATTTCAATTCAGATAATCGTGAAGAACAGAATGCTAGCTTGCAGATAAAGGTACACAATGACACTGCTTTTTACAAAATTGATATGGTCAAAACAAATGTTTTATCCCCTAAACAATCTGGTATATTTCCATTGCAAAAAAGTGTATATTCAGCAACACTCTAATATGTACTGTATTGAAATGTACAGGAGCTGATAAATTAACACTATGTCAAGTTACATGTAATTAGTTAAAAGGGGCATGCATGCTTTTTATAGAATGCCTGTATCTGCCACATTTTTTCTTATCTTACTAAACCACAAAAGCTATAAAAATAAAAAAAAAGACATTCACACACACACAACCACAGAGATATTGCATATTTTATATGTCTAGATACCCTGTTAGTTAAACAGTACATGTAGTTCCTTGGCCTTTGAACTGCAGTGCCAAATTTGAAAAGATTCCCTCTTTACAACTGTGCTGTTATTTCCCCAGAACTGTAATAACATCAAAATGGTCTTCCTTCTCATTGGATTTCACTTAGCTACTAGATGCATGAATAAAAGGGTCTCATGATGCATTTTCCTGCACCATGAACAAGTCTTAACAAATACCAAACATCAGAACCCTAAATATCATTTCAAAGAGTGTAAAGCTTGGCCCTAGTTTGTTTTCTTGATATTTTGTAGCATTCCTGTGAACATAATCAAAGTAATCTTTAAGCCACACTATAGCACAGAAATCTGAGAAATAAATATTACATATTCACTTGCCATTTAGGGATTTCGTTATAACCAGGAAATATGTTTCTGGTTCTAACACACAGTACCTCTCTATACTCCTAGAACTTTAATAATAAGAATCATAATATCCAAGCTTATTGAGTTTTGCATATGAAAATCATAAAGTCATAACGTCAAACCCTTGTTACAGAACAGTTCATGCCAGATATTACATTATCCACCCTGACTGTTGCCAAGTGTCCTTGCAGGATTAATATGGGTTTTCAAGACAAAGATTGCACTTGCAAATGACACCATGTACACGGCTTTATGACAGAGCTAGGGGGATAGCACAATGTGCTGTTTTAGCTTTGGTTCAGAACTATTGCAGCAAATCAGATCTGATTTCATGCCCCTCCTCATTAAGAACTATTATGGCAACATCCCGGTTAATTCTTGCATTTCCCAAAAGAAATCTGAATCTGTTGTTTCTGTTTTAAAACCATAAATAAAACAGTGCCATTTACCATGGGATGCTTTTTTTGTTGAGCTTAGAAAAGTGATGCAGCCATTGGTTTCCTTCCAGGATTTTGTGAAGTTGTCATGATTGTTATATGATACAGATGCATCTCTGTGATAAATGCTGGGGTCATGGACAACAGCCCTTGAAAATAAGAATACTAATAAGTTACAGTCAAACACAAAGGGGGTCTCACAGTGTCTACACTAAATCAGTAGGATATATGCCTGTTTTTAATTAAAACATTTTTTAAAGTTCTAAAGAAATGCATTTTAATTCCCCTTTCACAGTAAATATGGACCATAATCTTCACCTATTTTTAATTAAAGTTGAGTGTAACATAGCGCTTAAGGCTTTCTGATTAATTCAAGCAGGCATTACTCAATAATTACAATTGCAAAACTTCGAATTCCTATAAATCCTAAACATGGCCCATGCCAAACAGAAGAGCACATTCTATAACAGAGGAACTGGAAACTGGGTTGCTGTGCACAAACTGCTCAGAACACCTGGCAACGCCCACATAACTTTGTCCTTGTGATCCGCAAACCACCCATTGACAACATGAGCCCTGTGGACCGGAGCATTGTCATCCTGAAAGATACCCTCCCAGCATGGAAGAAATGCTGCATCATGGGATGCAGATGATTGCTCAGGACGGTAATGTATCATGGTGCATCAACTTTGCCTTGACTGACTGAATCCAGGCCATACCATAAAATGTGCCCCATACCATTATGGAACCGCCAGAACCTTTTACTGTTGGAATCGGGCACTCAGGGGTAGAGTTTCTTGGGCTATTGCCACACGTGCACATCCTCTCATCAGACCATATCGCTCTTCCACTGCTCAGAAGTCCATTGTCTATGCTCCTAGCACCACTGGACACCCATATGGGTGCTGCCAGGTGTTATGAGTGGTTTGTGCACAGCAACCCAGCAATGGTATCCAGCCCTATGAAGTTCCCTTCCCTGCAGTTCCCTGACTGTTTTCCATGAAACAGAATGCCCACAATCCATGTTGAACCCTGCACACAGTTTGTCCGCCTTTACTCTTCTCTTTTGCTTCGCAGTCCAGACTAATGCCTGTGCATCATGGTTTGGGAGTATGCATTTTCACAACTTTCTTTTCCCAGGCTGACATCTCCTTCGAGGCAGTTCCTCATGACACGTTAGCAATTTCTGTCTGCCAATCGCACACCACCAATTACACCTCGTTCAAAGTCACTAATGTCTCCTCTTGAAGCAATGCTGACTCATAATTTTGTACTCATAAATATATACACAACGACAGGAATGATGGGGAGAGATTTGCATGTTTGACATGCCACGAATCTGTGGTGGCCATATACTTGCATAAATGTTGTATGGCCCTTGTACCCTAATGTTTCAATTTGTTTGTCACTACCTGTATGTGTATACATATATTAGGGCCAGGATAAAATGAAAACATTCTTGCTAACTATAAACCTGTACTCTGTAAGCAGGAGGGTCAAAGTTTTGATTTAATCCAGCACTAGATTCTTCTAACTTACATCAGTAATATGTCTTCTTTCTTTTATTTTGGCCGGGAGGCTCACAGTTAGATAGCGAAGGTTAAAAGAAATTCATCAATATGGCAGACTCTAAAGTCCAGTCATGGGAACAGAGTACTTTATACAGCCTAATTACAGCAAACCACAAAGATTTATCTCTTCAATAATTAATGGACACTTTAAATGCACTGGAAATGAATAGAAACTCATGCGTTGTCTTCTGAAGGTGTCCTACTCGAATTTAGTTAAACAGCAATGCTATTACTACTACTACTACTACTACTACTACTACTACTACTACTACTACAATACACAAAACAGTTTGAACACAGACTGGGATCTATCTATATTTAATTCGGATTAATGATTATTTCAGTGTTCGATAAAATTTTAATGAGTGTAACGGCAACCTGCCGATCCACCTCTTCAGAACAGACAGTCCTCCAACAATTTCTATCAGATCTTATTATTCCCCTTGCCTTAATACCATCTGTTTCACATCCCTTTGCTGCCAGAAAGTCCTCTTTTAAACAAAGCTATGAAATGTACAGTTTCTTTTGAAGATGGATGTTTACTGCTGTATTGGGGTCACAACTAAGGTATTGTGAGACACAGGATTTGTCTTTGTGACGGTTATTACAATATCTGTATTTGATCACAGCACATACAGACAGTCACTGACATGCATACAGAGAAACATGCTTATTAATTGTTCAGAAACATTTGGCTTGACTTGACTTGTCTTCAGCTGCTGCTTTAGCCAATGCTACCATACTGTACTGCACTCAACGTTTTATGCAGAGTAACATGAATCATAGAGGCACCTTGTATTATTGCAGCCTCAGTATTACAGAACATTAAGTCCAGGAATCACTGTGGGTATATAGCCCTGGCATCAGAAAAACAAAATGAGTATAAATAAAATAAGAAAAAGTTGAATTTCTTTGGAAAGGAGAATTAACATTAGAGATAAACAATCCCAAAATAACACACAAGGCTTTTTATTAAAGAGCTTGTGCGTTCTTCTCGTTTGATATTCCATCTTCTTTCAGCTGCAGTTATTGTAAGGAGAACACATATTCAAGACAACAGAGGAAAATGTCACTGTGAATGTATGCCTTTCTGTTTGGATGCCATCCTGCATAGATTTCATCAGCAGGCTTTGGAATATATTAAACAAGACTGAGTATAATTCAGCCCACCAGGTGCTTTTCTTCTGCAGTCAGCTGCTCCTAAGCCAAAAACACAACCTCCACTGAGTCAATGACAGTGAACTTATGTCAGGTTGACCTGGAGTACAATATAGCCTATTTCTACGCAAAGATCCAAAAGCGTGAAAGTGAAAGTGGGGATTGTCATATTAAAACACATGCAGTGAAAGAATGTTAAAATGTAGTTTAGTACACTAAATTACTCATAGCAAGATAGCTGGCCAAAATAGAGCTGTATAAGAGGTTATGTGTTCTGTAGAAGTATTTTCTGTGGTAAATTGTAAACTGTGAGTAAATATTGTGACGCTTTGGCCATTTGTATAAGGACAGTGATTTTAGGTTGAGGGCCCACCAACAAGATAATGTGGTCACTCAGGTAGGAGTATGACACGGGCATTGCAAGGAGAGTAGAATTGAAAATATTGCATTTGCCAGATCCCCAGTCACCAGCCTCAGTCCCCCAGAATATCTCCGAGATGAACTGGTGAAGCACATTGGGAAGAAACCAACTTCCAAAAGAAGCAACTCTGTAGTTTCTGTAGCTATAGCAGATCCAATTTCTATAAAAATACATTATGAAGAGCTGTTTTTGTTATTTTGCTATTTGCCAGTAATATAGTCTATGTATAAACAGTTAAGGCACAGATGATGACTCTAAAAGTTCCCAAAACGGTGTTGGAGGCGTCCCGAACTTAAAAGATGTGCTGTATTCCTTTCAAACAGTCCATTTCACCATGAAGGAAAAATAATCTTGCACACTCCATGTGGTCACAGTTAAAATACATTTGGCAGACTTTGTTTCGGTTAAGAGTGGCACCAGTTAGACTAATATCTGTGGCTTGCTATGGAATACAGGAGTGAGCTGAAGCATTAGTATGTGTAAAGTCAATTCTGGAATTAACTGTGAAAAATCAGGTATTTCCCCAATTCTTAAAGGATCTTTCAAGATCTCACCGCAGTAGTTATCCAGTCAGCATCTTTTAAGATATCATTTCATAACAGACTCAGACACACTCACTGAGAAGGAATAACTGGGCACTCTGCCTCAAACTAACTCTACAGCTGGCAAAGACAAACTACCCTAATAGCCCAAGATTTCAAGGAAAATCCCCCTCATTATTTGTATTTAATCGCAGAAAGCTGTAGGAAACTATTAGAGTTCATAAATTTGTACTGCCAGTGCTGGCCGATAAGCACTCTCTCCTTGATTTAAAGCTCATATAATAAAGCTGATAATGTACTGCCACTCACTCCTGTGAGTACTCCTGCTTGTTATACAAATTTGCCAGGCAACAGAAAAAGAAAAAAAAAAAATATATATATATATATATATATATATATATATATATACATCCACATAAGGACACTCAATACATATGCAAGGGGGAGTAACATCAACAGAACATGGCATATTAAAAATGTTCTGTTTGGAACAGCAAGTAATTGAGGGCTATTGGAAAAATAGAGACACAACAGTTCAGTAGGGGAGAAAGGAAATGGACCTATACAGTTCTCAGGGATCTGGTTTCGTTCTTGCTCAGCTTGGCGGCCTGCTAGCCTCTGTGATGCAACAGGTCGTTTACAGCCGGGCTGTAGAACCGGAGCACCCAGGGAAAATTAGGCTGCTAGCTCCTTTCTCCTGCCCCCAAACACACACACACACACACAAATAAACGTGACTTTTGTGTGTCTTTAATACAAGGCTCTCATCCATTATTCATTTGTGGCTGCTTTTAATCCCCAATACAGAGGCTCAAAGGCAGCAGCAGGTGTTAAAAGTCAAGCCTGTAGTTATTCCCAAATTAAACATGATTTCAAGTCAAGCAAAGTGATGTCAGAGATGTACTGGGAATATGCAGATCACTAATGTGCTTCGCCATATCCCTTTTTCTACAGTCATGTCCCAGACCTTCATGTACTGCAATGATTTTTTTATCCCCCCAATCTTGAAAAACATGCTTACTGCCTGCCTGCCTTCAAACAAACTCCTCAATAGATTTTTGTGCTGCTTACATAAAATGCTTTTGAAATGTTTTAACAATTGCAGCTGTCGTCTACCGAATTTAGTGACCGCACCAAACCTTGAATCGTGCTTCAATTACAGAACTGTTACTTCTTGTCCCTTCTTGTCACAGGGACTATTTATAAACCATATCTCAAGCATTCCAATGTTATGGACCAAGGTAAACATTATTTTTCCCAAAGATTAAGATCTTTAGATGGAGCTCTAATTAGAACATCCAAACAAAAATAAAAATTGCTTAATTCATTGTTTCCTTTCCTTCTTACCACAAATCCCTAATTGCACAAGTTAGAAACCAACGTATTAATACAAACATGTTTAGAGTCCACGTATTTGAATAAAAGGAAACATCAAAACTATTTGGTGCCTTGACAAGATAAATACAAAATACAAGTTTTATTTTATAAAGAGATAAGGTATTCCTGAAAACTAAAATAGTTATGCCCACTAACTAATCCTAAACCTACTAATATCATTAGGGATCTCTTCAAAATTACATGCTTTTCAACAAAACATACTGTCAAAATATACTATAATTGTGTCATTAACTAATACTATATTTTTAGCTTACACATTCTTCATTCTCTTCAACCTTTAATACTGATATACCATAAATAAAAATGGGTAAAAGTGAATTTGCTTTGTACTGCATAGTCCCATCCAAGACCCTTGCTGGTATAAACAGACAGTCGTGTCTCTAATAGAGAGCACATATTGCCAACAGAATCTGAAAAATAAACATGGCCAAGACCAGTACCTGATCTCAACCCCAGTATAATGTGCAAAAAACTGTTCCAAATTGGTAACAGAGCACGTGACTCTGCAAACAAACAGTGATGGCTCAGTCATGCCTCAAACTATGGAGAATTGATCAGGTCAAAGCAGGAGTCTTGCTGTTACTCTAGCCCTCAGGTGCCCGTGTGGAGAAAACCATGTGCTGTTTCCCTGTTAAGTGTTCTCTGTACAGCCAAGATTTCCTCCTGCTGGGTAGACGCAAATGAGGAGATTTGCAAATCTGTGCAATGGGCAGAAAAGACTGGTGCTGTGGGAATACCGTCACTGTAGAAGCAAAAACACTTAAAAGGTCTAACTGCTCGCTCTTTCAGACATAAAAATGCTTTTCATATTGTGATGTCTAAACACACGGGTCTATTTCATGCTTAAAATTAAAATCCTTGGCAGGGAAGGCAGGGAAACCCTCTATACACTGATCTCTATGGTACCCTGTATCTTCAAGAGTATGTACCGTGTCTCTTTAAGAGTGTGTCCCATGTAAGGGTGATGGTTATTATATAGGCTATATATGCATTTTGAAACACTACTCTTGGAATACACTGGGGGCATCCATGGAAATGCAGACACTGTGATGGGATTTGCAAATTTGATGCTCGAACCCAAACACATTCATTAAATATAGCACCAAAACCCCCAAAAAAGCAACATGAAAGCATTGGCTTTGCACATTGTATCTGAATCACAGAACCTGTAGCTGAATAAGCATGTGATTCAATTGCAAAGGAAGATTCAAATCTGCTATGATATGTGCTTCATTTTTCCCTACCTGCATGAACATTTCATCAGTCCAAGCAGTTATGGGAAAACAACAGCAGTTAGATACCCAAGACCTGAATGGCAACAAAAAACAAACGAGGCTCAAAGCTTGACCTAATCTACTACTTTGTTTGTTTACAAAGTCTGTTTGTCGCTATGCAAACTCTGACATCAACACATTGCTTCTTATTTGCAGCTCTTTTTTCAAGCTCCCTTAATTTGCATTTTCTCCAGTTCAGCTGTAAGAGACTAGGCCAGCCTTTTCTTCTAAATCCCAAACTACCCTTTGATGCAGCACGAGGCAGACTACACTACTTAAGATTCCAAGCTTGAAGCGTTTCAAGGCGAGAACAAAAAACAAACAAACAAAAAAAATAACAATTTCCATCACTGTATTAGCATCAACATGCAAATCTCTAACTATATACCAGAGACCTCCAAATACAGAGTACTCCACAGTTTTTAGCACTCTCCTTGAGTGCACAGAACCATACAATGCCAGGAGGCAGCCGTCGAGTGGACTCAACAGGACTGGTAAAAATGTCCAGCTCATTGCCTATTATCGTGCAGATCTCAGCACTCAACAGTCACAGCACTGATTCATACAGAGTCACAGCTGTTAAAGAAAGCAGAAACAGACTGATTTTTCCATACACTGGGTAATTCACTCATGAGAGACCATTCACTTAACCTGTGAGTTGAGTGATGTGAGTTGAGTAATGGTGAAAGTTGGGATATATAGTTAAGTGTAGCATTATGAAATATTATAATGACAAATTGCTAGATACTGCCAAATACTGCCATGCTGCACATAGTGTTTCTCTCCCCAAAATAGTTTTATTTAAATTACTTAAAGAGTCTCATAGCTGGCCTGTGGCTTCAAGAAAAAATAAAGCATTTGATTTTGATGGATCAAGTTGGCCTTAAGCCTGGCAAAGGAGAGCACTCATAATCCCCTGTGATCCCACATGAACTTGAAAATAATATGCGTGTGCAGGATTTTGAACGTTCATAAACTGTAAACAGTCATGATACAGCACACGCTAGCAAGGACTTTGCTTGGGTCACTACAGAAATATGTAGCGGATGGAAAACGGAGATTCAGCCAAGAGAGCATAAGGTTTCATCAGTTATTATCAACCAGTTACAGCAGCCCATCGCTTCCTCTGTGCAGTCTTATTCTGACACAGTAAACAGTACTACCTGTGAGTAGAATAATGGAGACACATTTTTCAAACTTCCAGTATTAATATTGTTTTTATTTTGGTTTACTGGAGAATACATTGCTCACTTATCAAAAAAAAAAAAAAAAATCACACAGCTATCCAGACAGAATCACATCATACTGGCATACCTTTTAAACTAATGTATTACATTGTATCTTTTTAAAACCACACAAGTCCTTCATTTGGGCTTTCCCTTTTTCTGTTTTGGGACAGCTGCAGCCAGGGTGTCTGATATGGAAAGGTCTTTCCCCACATAACTGAGGCAAAGCAGTTAAAATTAGAAGCCCCATCAGTTTTCTGCTGCACACTTCCAGGTCAGAAATAACACACTGTCACTGAAGAACACGCTATAAATAACCCCTTCTTCAATATCTTTTCAGTTTGTAAAAGGACATGCGACTTTAATCTATCCTGGGTAACCTGCTTTCCCTGATTTCCAATACACCAGCAGCTGTCACAGTTTAAAAATATCACCCAGCTTTAAAGGAAGAACAAGTGACCAAATATGCCTGGCTCCCTAGGTCTCCAAACGGAACAATGTCACCTACTGACCTTTGAACGACAACTTTCTGAGGACAAGCCATACATTAGAGCCCTGAGCACGCCCAGGAAAGCCAGAAGGAAAGATACTGAAAACATTCCAACTTGTGTATTTAATTAAAGATCTCTGATTACTTAAAATGGCTGTTACTTATTTTCCGCTCATTAATAGTACTGTAATAGTACTGATACAATTGGATAAAAGGCTTTCTTCCTTTCCCACCACGTTTAAATATAAATCTCCATGAAACCCACATTCTCTATTTTTATTTTGCACTTTCTGGTTATTTATCCTTGTGTGTTGTAACCTGCCAGAATCCTATAGCTGCTGCCCCAGCGTGATCGAGAAGCCTCAAGTCCCATTTCACTATAGGATTGTTAAAACCTGATCTGCCCGACAGTGCCAGGCAGGCCCCCTACAGAAGGAAATGTGGCTTTGTGTGGACGATGGGTTCAATATGAAGCTCGAGGTGGTGTTTCACAGGGTCATTTCAAGGCTTTTCATTCACAGGTACAACCAAAACAACAAAACAGACAAACAAAACAAAACAAACTTTTGATTTAGAGAACAAGAGGTCAAAAAACATGTCATTTCTAGTATATCAACTGCTGAATGCATCATTCACTTTCAAGGGGAAAAAATAGCTCATGACACAAACAAGAGAACTCATGTATGTATATTGTCTGGCCTTCAGAAGTCTTGTCATTAGAAACAAAGCCTGTCAAAACCTCTGTGTGGCAGGGACAGATCAGCTGTTTTAGTTACTTTACAATAAATTAAACATGGCTGGTTGGTTTTGGATGCTCTATGGCAGAAGTTCTGCTGTCTGTGATCTCCCTTTAGGTGGTTCATATGGGGAGTTACATAATTATGGGGAAAGAGCAGCAGCTGAGTTTAATAGATCACAATGGTTGCAAACAGCAAGTGAAATGAAAGAAAGCAAAAATGGGAAAAGCAACAAAGGCATGCCACAGTCAAAACAAATGTATGCTCCTTTGTTAAAATGTTAAAATATAGTATGCAGTTTGAATACTGTATATATACAGCTCTGGAAGACATTAAGAGGCCACTGCAACATTATCAGTTTCTCTGGTTTCACTATTTATAGGTATGTGTTTGGGTAAAATGAACATTTTTGTTTTATTCTATAAACTGCTGACAACATTTCTCCCAAATTCCAAATCAAAATATGAATGGAATGGAATGACTGCCATACATGTAGAGATGCTGATTTAAGACAAATTTGCAGTGGTTTCAATCCTTGCTTCTTACACATTTGAAAGTCTATTGTGACAACCAGAGAGAAGCATAAGAAGAACTATGCAGGAATGTGACATTAGGTCTGTATCTGTGGAGCACTGGAACACACTCAGTACAGACAATCTAACTCTTTAAGTTGATGTTTTTTTATTATATAATTCAACTACATGCTCAGTTATACACAAGATCCCCTTTTCATAATGAGGAAACTCATGTATTGCCAGCACACCTACACAAGTGCATTCCTCTTCTGAAGTTCAGAGTAGACTATTCACCCTTGGCCACTGTTTACAGTTATTAAACGGTAAGCCGACACCAGACAATGTCATTGTCAAAGTCAATTGTGTTTCCAAGTCCAGCATTGTATCCTGTGATTTTAAAAGATCAAAGGTCATGTCAACAGCACATTAAGGACATGTTCTCATTTGGAGTATTTTTAAACTTTGCTTTCTTCAATCCCTTCAAACTAAAAAAAAAAAAAAAAAAACATGCTTCATCACTTTGTGAGATCACATGCATTTAGTGAAACTCACCCTGCAACAAATTAAACCTCAGCTTAGCATTGAAAATTCCCACGGAAAGTGTATTTGATTATGGGAGAGGCAAATTTAAGTTTGTTTTTCTTCAAACTCTACCTCTCCAAAATTAGGTTTCCTAGATTAAAAAGAAAAAAAACTGTTGCAAGAAGGAACCAATTAAAGGACCCCCGGTCTTTATTATGAATGCTTCACTGAAAAAAATAACCTTGTTCAGTCCTGAGCTCTAATAAACATGCCACACATTTATGGATGCAGAAAGAATAACGAATGACTAACACACAAAAGTATGCCAATCAACTGTGTTTTTGTATCATACCAAGAAATGAATCATATGGCTTAAGACACAAAATTAATCTAATGCAAGAACTTGTCCTGAAGGTTAATCTGTGGGAGAAATCGCAGGTGGTTGGGATTTGAATTAAAAGTGTATTGCAAACGTCGAGAATGTGATGCATTTTGGCAGCAGTCTCCAGATTTCAGCTGCACATAAATAAACCGAGCAGACAACGTGCCTACACTGAAAACATGGGTAGTTCTGACAGGACCGTGTACTGTCTAACAGGCAAGGTTTTCCAAAATCCAAAGAAATATAAAACATCCCACTGAAAACTGACAGAAAAGCCGGATTCCTGCTGATGTCATGTCTTAGATATTTTTTAAACAAAAGCATTTTACTGTAAAAGCAGTGTCATACATTTAAAGACAGAATAATCTCAGAGCCAAGAAAGCTTTTTGACAGAACACCAACTGTCAGAATCTATGCAACACATGCAGTTTTGATTTTGCAACCTCACTCCATGCCCACAGTTGGAAAATGCAAGCTAAAGCTGTAGGTGTAGAAATTATTACCATGATGTCGCCTGCCAAATTATGAAATTCATTTCATGACCTTGACACCAAAGATTATTTTTTCTCACGATCAACGCATCAAGCTGCAACATGCCATGAAAATTGTGTACCTTTTGGCGTTTCACAATACTTAAACCTATTCATCATGCAAATATCAATATATTGTGCACAGAAATAATAAAGGCTAGCAGTATTCCACCTTAATTTTACTGGCTAGAACAGCGTTATATGACTGACATTCAATTTGTTCTGAGAAATGCTTGTTTCTGTTAAAGCAAACCCTGGCGTGAAGTATAGTTTTTAGCTATAAATCTCTGTCTAAGATTTCATTCTGTAACCTGGCACAAAACCAAAGTCCGTCCAGTAATAATTAAGCCCTGAAACATGTTCTCAAGGGTAAAAGATTAAGGTATAATTTCCATGAAGACTAACGTTCTCCACTGTTTTAAATAAGATAAGCAAATATACTTCTGAAGCTGGATCTATAAAGGGCAGGAGGGAAATGGAGCAGATGATACTGCAAATCCAGGGTTTCAACCTTGAAATCACAACAAATGATGAGTTTTCAGTCTTTTTTACGGAGAAAACTTCAAAGCAGGTTCAAGCTTTGCATACTCGTGCTGTTCATCAAATAGGTAAAGTATATTTGTATGACTTCTCTCAGTTTTGGATCTCTTACTATCAAATCAGTCAAACTAGTCTGCATCTACCAATTACAGAGTATAGAAGCCTTCTGTTGGTTTTGGAATTGCATTAATTCCTGATTAGCAGTCCTTCACATCAGAGCTGAACCCTGCATAGTGCTGTCGGTAAGGGAAAATCAGAAAGAACCAGTGATGAATAACTAAGGAAGACATAAAATTAAATCAGCTCAACTAAGTAGAAGAAAACAACGTACTTCATTCATGGCATGCTTTTTATTTATTTTTTTCCCCTCCACTTTAAAGACTGCTGGAATCAGAGAGCTCATTGGCAACTTTTTCATCAAAGTACATTTTAAAGCATCTGACTTTCTTCTCAGTGGGATGCTGAGTTTCTCTCCCTAGTTCTCTTCCTCTTCAAACAGAATGCTCTGATTTCTATTGCTATTTTTATCCCAATCAGCAGCTGTATACTTAGCAGCAAGGTGGTGCAGAATGCCATCCATACTATAAGCTCACCAGCACGCTTACAAAGGTACACCTGTAGCGCAACTTCTGCCTTTCAAAACACTTTCTCACTGTAACACACAACACAGTTACACAGTTTGAGTTGCCTGATGCAAACACAAGTGTAAAGACCCTGTAGCAATAGCGAGGTCTTACCCAACACTGATCCACTTGGCAGGCATTTTCAAGAGTCTTTCCTTGCTAGATGTGCAGTGTTTAAAGAGCCCTGCTATAAGATTCATTTTCTATAACCTTTAACGTGCATAAAGAAGTGTAGTTAAAACATGTTGTGCCTTTTTAAGAGTTTATTAAGTCAATAAGAAAATAATTATAATACAAGGAATTCTGTTCTCACCAGCTGAAATAATAATTCACTCATTCTTTGTTCGCACAAATGCATAATCTATATTCATGAGAAGTTACAGTGTACATAGAAGTGAGTGAACACAAGCAAGTTAATGGAGTGCTACATTACAGTTTGCAGGTATTAAGGATTTCTAAAACACATATTCACCTTCAGTGGTGGAGTATCCAGTTTCAGACCCAAAATCACTTGTAAGATACTAGCAAACAACCCAAAGCTCCTCCAACAGATGTATTCAGCAGAAAGTTATAAGCATTATAAGGTTACCAAGGTTATGAGTACAACTTCAAATGGATAGAACTGTTTATTTAGTGGAAGTGTAACTTTCAGTGCGAGAACAGATTTCACAACAGTTTCATTAAGGAATAAAAATGTGCATGCTCTCCAGTTCACCACACAGTAAAACCCTTTGTCTGCAGTGATCTGAAAAACTGTGTGACACCAATTAGAATTGCAAAGAGATTTTTGTGTTTAGTTGCAAAAACACTTCACACTATATTTCAGTGTCACTGCTCTAGGCACTTTTTGCACCCTTCAGATCCTTATCAATTTAAAGGAATGGGATGTAATGGCAGAATTATTTGCCATTACTTATTCTTTTACAGTCTATATTTTCAACTTAAGATTGCTTTTGCCACACTTACTAATTCTCTGCTTTTTGAAAAAGCTTGAGGAAGCCAAATTGGCGTCAACCTTTATTGTGTCAGATAAATCGTGCAGATATGCTCACAATCTCCAGGAAGACCACAATCCACGTGTTCGCACACGCAAATGCATCCCATACAACAGGCTGTGCCATGCAATGCAACTGTCAGTAGGCAACCCACACACTGGAAGCAGGGATAGCCTTGAAATGAAACCCTCTCCGTTGGTGAGACAAGAATTGCCATGTGTCCCACTCAGCTCTGTACAGCAACTACCTTAAGAAAAGTATGTTTTTTGAGCCACTTATATGGCAATGTCTGTGAGTGTACTCACACCAACAAACACACACACACACACACACAAAACGTGTTGGCATGGATCTTCCCCTTCTTTCCAGTTTTAAACCACAACTCCCCCAGTCTCAGTCATTAGCTCATTCCTTAAGCATCGGTGGCCTCACATTTCACACAACGATGGACAATGTGTACTGTCAATCAACCCTTGCTTAGCCTTTCTGAGCGTTTCAGCCCCTGCCTCTGCCGGAGAACATAAGGGCTGTGTTCTTCAACCAAACTGTGCGTTCAGCTCAAACACACCGTCTGTTCTGCATGGGATCGGACAGTGCAGAGAACATCATTCATCTTGTATTACAAGGGGCTCAGTTTACACATTTAGGAAATGAACCGCAGATGTTTTTATGCTTTTTAATGAAACTGTTCGGTGTGCTTGTTTTAATGGCATATTTGTTTTTTCACTACGTCTGATGAATTGAAGGATGAGTCTTCCCTTCTTCCCCTTTAGCATCAGTCAGTGCAGCTTCTTCATAATATTATTTGGCAACCTGAGTAGGCTACAATAAACTGAATATCCAATCTCCACGGGCAAGTCCTCGCTCAAACGTGTACTTCCACTCTTACCTAAGAAATACATTAAGTTACAAACCAAAAAACGCCACATATCCCCTTCCACGCACACACACTGTAGCTCAGGTTAACTCTGCCAGGCACATGCGCTGCACTGGATCTAAACGTGATGCCGCTTACCCATGTTGTATCCATAAGGAGACTCGCTGGCTCCATCCTGCAAGCTTGCCAAGATCTCCCCTTTCCCAACATCACTGTCTCCGACCAAAAGAAACTTCAGCAGGAAGTCGTATGCCTTTGCGGGGCTGCCTTTGTGGGTCATCCTCCTGGCACATCACCTTCGGCGTCCCATGCTGGAAGACACGCCGCCGGCGGGCTCGCTCCTGTGCGGTGCAGCGGTGCCCGGGGACGCGGCGTGGGAAGATGTCACTGAACAAGTTCAAACCTGCGCACCAGCGGCCCCCTTGCACAAACTTTCTCTCTTTAATAAATCCCTAACAATTATGGCCTGATCACGTCCCCGCCCCCCCCCAACTGAAACCCTCTTTCCGCAGATATATATCGACGGCGCACTTCCAGCTGCTTTCTTACTAGAACTTTTTTTTTTTTTTTAATCCGACGTCTTTCTTCTGCGTAGTTAGAACTGACTTTCGTGGCAGAAACCGAGGTGATCAGCACAGTGCCTATGCAAGCATACCCGAAATGAAATCGGCATTAAAACCAATGTAGCCAAATCATGTCGCAGCGTCAAATTGTGAGCTCGGTGAAGAAGAAGGACAATCTCGGCACCCTGGATCGGCCAAAAAATATCACACAATGCCAGACAAAAGCTGTCATTCGCCTAATGCTCCAGGTAACAGAGCAGAAAAGTCAATTCATACTCGCGTTTGCAATGCACGTCAATTCTGTCAAGTGAAATTGACTGCAAAACAAAAGTCAAGTCCGATGGCTACTGCGCTGTAAGTTGCCTGGCCAGTGCAAACGTCATCACAGAAATGCCGATTCCTGCACTTCGAAAGGCAGCTCTGTCACTTCCAGAAAGCGTTTTGTGATGGACATGCAGCCGCGCCGCTGCTGTCGCCTGCGTCTGCCCCCAGCAGGCACCCACGAGCCCCGCCCACTGCCGCCTGGTTGGTCCCTACACTGAGTTGCTAGGGAAACTCTTGCTCTTCATTGGTTGCTGAGCCTGTCCGTCACTTTTGGCGACGCCGTCTCGGAATGGGCGAGGGGCGGAGTCAGGCAGCAGACCTGTCCAAAGGGGCGGGGAGTCGTTGTTTTTGTTTACCAACGCATGATATCTGACAAGAGCACGCGTAGCTGCAGACACATTTCATATCATTATCCTAATTGGCGTCGCTGCGTTACTTAGACCACCCCTGATTTCCCAAAGACTGTGAAATAATGAAAGAGCACGTATTTGAATTGATTGGCGAATTATTGGATATACAGAACGCCATTGTCACTGCATCTACATTCTTCTTTGTGTTAGCCACTGCTGATAATGATGTAGTGACGTTGCTTATTGGGAATGTGAACTATGTGAGGTGGTCCAAAGGTATGGCTGTCTGCCCCCTGGTAATTACTGGCAGTATAACAGCTGAGAGATATGTTGACTTATAATTGGTATATCTGTCCATATGCATTCAACTGTTAGGGAAGAGTACGGCTATGGGGCATAACAGAATGGGACAGTGGTTCAGAAAAATGTCTCCAATGTTCAGTGTGAATCAGGCTGCGTTTTCTTTGTGAATTGCATTGTAGTGACGTTTTGAACAACTGTTTACTGTCACCATTGCAGAATAGTTTGGTAAGGACTTGCACATCTACCAGCATGGTTACACTCTGTTGAACAAATGAACACTAACCCACCGGCAAGTTTGCACAGGTGACCTGTCAGGGTTTCATTTATTGTCCAAAGCCACTTTTTATTAATAAAAATGTGATAGGGTACAAGATTGTAATTTGTTATTTGCGGGTAGGTCAACGTTTTGATTTGGTCTCGGCCTCTTTCAGAAAACTGGAATTGTAACAGCCAACTCAATCTTACAGAACACCTCTGGAATTAACTAGTACAATTATTATTTGTTTGAACCAGTTACATATAGCAGTATGGTTTAAGAGATTTAAAAAAAGTAGAATAGTACCACAGGTAATATAGTAAAGCAAACATACAGCTGCATATAGGGTTAAACAGCGGTTGCAAAGAAGTTATCATTTCATTTTAATCAAAGAGTAACCATGCTTGTTTTGTTGGAAGATATTTAGGCCGTTTATTGCTGTTATGTAACAGGAAAGGAACTGGCCCATGTACTGCATATTGTGTAATTCTCAGATCCCATTACAAGACACAGTGCAAGACAGCACGGGTAATGCAGAAGCAACACAGTATGAATGCTGATGTCTTTGATTGATTGATTAAGAAATGATATAATAAATAAATAATTGGTTTGTTCAATTTGATAGAGAATAATAAAAGTGATGTGGAATAATGTCTCCTACATATTGTGAAATTCTTTCCAGCTCTGCTAAGTGACAGCAACTAGAAGTGTATGTTGATTAAATTAGTACACAGCCACACCTATCAGTCACACATGAACAAATACTGACCCCCAGATCATTGCCAAATGCGTCAACTGTCACTTGCATTTTCCGAACATTATTATGATTAATAATAATACAATAAAATACAGGTAGATACTAATGCATGCTCACTGCTGTATCAGTCAAGGGTGAGGAGTTGAACATAGCACCACCTCCTGACTGCTTTACCATTTTCCCTTAGTCTCTCCCCTGTGGCAGTGGTGCTCTGAACTAATAACTTGTTGTGGATGGCATCACAGATCATTTGCCTCAGAAATGTAGATGGCCTCAATTTTGTCTTGATTTCAACAGCCTGGGCCTGAACATTTATGTTTGGTTTTATTATTCCCCAGAGACCAGATGAAATTGTCAGCCTGGGGAAGAAGCCAACTTGTATTTCCAAATGGCTAAACTACGCAGTTTAATATTACTGTGAAATCACTCTGTAATTAACAATTTGCAAGGGGACGTAATTTAGATTTAAATCTGCTGAAGACTAACCTACCAGTTTCCAGTGTCCTGTTATGGAAATGCAATGATGTTTTTATCTTCATTAATCCAATACTTTAAAAGTACAGAAATTCAGTTTCTCCTGCAGCTTGGCAGCCATTATTAAATCATGGACTGGAAAGATTCCTGCGATTACGATAGAAGGAAATCTTTTTTTTTTGTTCATGCTTCATCTGTGCATGTACTGCTATAAAATGTACCTTTCTGTATTTTATAAATGGCTTGGCATTAATGTAAATAATAGGAATATATACTCAAGAAGTCATCATGTGTCTAACACAGTGGTTTTCAAACTGGTCCTGAAGTACCCCCTGCCAACTGAGGTCTTAATTACTTAATTTAAGGGTATATTGCATTGTTAGTTCAATTAAGCAATTAAGACCTCTGTTGGAACAAAAACCAGCAGGGCAGGGGGTACTCCAGGACCGGTTACAAAACCCCTGGACTAACACAAGCAGCTGGATTTTTCTTTAGGGTCATTGTGAATGTAATGTAGTCCACTCCTGCCACCATGTGTTTCAATATGCTTCCCGCAAGCCGAGACCAAGTATGAAACCAAATACCAAAGCAAATTAAATAATGGAAATATTTTCCATAAGAAACAGGGTGAATTTCCTTTTACATGGAGACCTAGAATTCAACTAGTCTGCATAAATATTGATTATATAGAATTCGTTATTTTTTATTAATAAATGAGGAAAATAAAATTAGGTAGAGTGACAAAGCTAGAAATCCAGGAGGCTGTGATATTTATAGACTGTGGCACAGATTTGCTATTGTCAGGAGCCAGGGCAGATTTGATAAATAAACGCTTGGCCCGTAATTTGCAAATTGAAAGCATGGCAATCAAACCTTTGATGGCAACTGCACCACTGGGGAAATGAGTGAACAAGGGAATGAGGAAATAAAGTGTGTTCACTGTACTGTAGCCCTGGTTCTGGGAAGGATTATATGATATTCATTAGGCCCAATATATTTATCTCTGTAATATCACATTTAGAAATATATGTGAGGGCACGGGGCCCAGAAGCCATATGACTATAATTATCCAGAACACATCTAACAACATTTGGGGGGAAAAAGCCCTTTCCCTTTAATTTAGGTTTACATTCATGTTGAGAATGACTACTTGTTCAACTTTCTATAAAATAACATTTGTTATTTTTCTAGCTTTTAAAATGTTTACAAAAGGGGAGGAAAATGTTCCATAGTAACTCTGTCCCATGATACAACAGTTTCCAGTTCACACATCAGTTCATAGCACACACACATTATAGCATTTGATAAAATCTTCCATTTAATTTTCATAGAAAAAAACATTGATACATCTCATAAATATATCCATTATTTTACATAATTTAGAACCTTTGATTTCCAGCCGAAGATGAAGTAGGTATAGAAGATAAATGATCAGTGCTTGACAGTGGTATGATTATTCAGATAACTTTCTATGGATGGTTTGATGTTTTGTATCCAGGAGCTGTATGAAACCTAACTATATCCAGGAAGGGGCAGTTTTTGTCCTTCCTTTGCTTCGAAGAAAGTGTAGGAGAGGGTGATGGTGTCAACCCGAGCCATTCTGGGATCCTCGTCAAATTCCGGGTCAATGTAGAAAAATACAGGCATGTCCACTTCCTCGTTGGGATTTAACCTCTGCTCCTCAAAACAAAAGCACTGCGACAGAACGGGGACGAAGGTCAATAATGCTCAAGAATTAAGATGACTTTTGTACAAAGCAACAGATATCGAAATAAAGAAAATGTTTGACCTACACGGATTAACCCCTAAGTATGTTTACAAGCTAGTAATCCACTGTTTATACAACATGAAACACTTAAAGGAAACGAAAAAAATCTAAATGCATACATGGGGTTGATGGCACTTTCACTGTTCTGAGATATTTTGAAAATGTAATAAATGTATACAATTACTACAGATACACTTAGTAGCCCTCTTCAGTGTAAGTGTTCATACCTGGATTTTATTGAAGTACTGGCCGGCCTCATATGGGACCACATTATAGGTGGAGATTCCAATGACTGGCTTGTCCGTGGGATTTTTCGCTCTGTAAAAAGCTAACGCAGTTTCTCCTGGCACGACCTGTGGAAAGTAAATTTGGGTGAGTTTAAAAATAATCATGACAATGAGTTGCTTTGCGTACAACAGTCATACACTTATCAAGATATAGAAGAAACAAAACAGCCCCAGACACCACCTGAAGCCTAAATTAGAGACAGTGCTTCTATGATTTACTTCACTAAGAAGCAAAGTAGACCAATTTAGTGATGATATTCAGCCATGACATAATACTGCTAAATGTCTATACAGGATGCTTTCAATCTTTTTTTCTTCCCCAAGGGAAAGCACTTCAGCAAAGTTTACTCAGAATATGATAGAATATGACATAAAATACGGCATGATTTTCATAATGTGCACTGTAAGAGAAGTATACTGGACCTATTCACAATCAACATAAACTATAATCTTACATATATTTCTGTCTGTTGCGGGCGGAAGTTCCACTGTAGGCTTGCGTGCACGTCTGCGTTGAATCTAATCTTGAGGACCCGGTCTTTAACTGGAGTCATGGTCTCAACTTGGTCCGTACCGTGACCTGACACTGCTGTCCCACCAAGACCAGAAGCCTGGAATAAAGAACAGTTCATGATGGATATTCTGAAATACTGTGTGCATGTGTATAGACTCATTTAAAAATATTTGTTAATTATTTATTTAGAAAAAAAATATTCAGGATGCATATATATTCAGGATATATATATATTTTCCCCACGGAAAAGTTCTCAGAATAGTAAACTAGACGATAGCTGATCTAATTTAGTCTGAAATCCATACAGTGTAGTGTACACAATTGCTGGCTTTCTATATTTAACCACAAGGTGCCACTGTTTATTCTTATTATGGAGGAATTCATAATAGTCATATGTATCACATTACAGTACAAACAATTCCTGGAATAAAATGCATTATCAGTCAGCAATGTACAGCTATTGTGTAACTGCACCTCCTAGTTTGCAAAATTTCTGGTAACACCCTTAACTGTGTCAGTAAAAGTAACTAGCTATTCTGGCATGATAATCTGGCAATGTGACAAGCTTCAGATCATCTGAAAAACAGAATTATTCACATCGAATATTAAGTGATGTGAAAACATTTTCAAAGAGAAAATGCTTAATTATGATCAATTATATCGTGATATATTTTTTTCTGGAAACAAAAGGCCCACTTGAGGCAATGAACCAAACACAGACAAATGCTCCTTTGGACAGTCTTTGATGCAGGGGATAAGAGTGCCATCATTTCTCAGTATTTTTGTGACTGCAGTTAGTGGAATTCCTTTAAATACTGGGAACTGGGAACACAGGGTGGTAGTTTGAGATGCGATGATTTAAAATTAAATGAGACACCGCACAGTGTAGATACTAAGTTTACAGAGCACCATGTTCTCACTTGCCTGGCAGTATAATCTGTAGAGAGGCACTGCGGCATATGACATGCCAATCATCCCAACTCCGGCAGCAGCTATGTACGTCAGGATGGTCTTATTTTTTTTCCTCCACTCCTCCTGCTGGCTCTTGGTGAATGGGTTCCTTTTCATTCCCCTGACCTGGGACACATGGTGTTGCAGGCTGGCTTTATGGGTGAGGATCTGGTTTGGAGAGCAGTGCTGAGCTCTTGAAGCTACCAGATTCTGTAAGCTCCTGACACACACACGGCACTTGGTGGGGGATAAAGCCATGGATTTCTTTGCCCAGCCCAAAGACTCCCGGAAGATAAGATTCAACAGCATGTCGAAGAAATGCAGGTGCTTCTATCTCCCACAAGCTGAAATTCTGGGTCCTGCTGTGTTTACCTGCAATAATCTAACAAAATAAAACATTGTTTGTGAACGGTTGCTTCAATCACCTTAATAGTAATTAAACCAACTTAAAGACACTGTATCAGGATATTGAATAGCTGAACTGAGGCAAAGCTTTGCTCAGAGCGCAGATTGGGCCCCGATAGTCCATGTCATTTATAATTATTATTTTATTATTATTTATTTCTTAGCAGACACCCTTATCCATATTTGATAATCGTATTCCTCAAATATAGGTATAGGTATAAAAATAGGTTTGTTTGCATTTAATGTAGTTACACTAACTCTACAGTAGTGAATAAAGGTTATCTAAGTGAGCTCATCTACAGCACTGCACCAGTTATCTAAGGAGTGTGTCCTGGGAAAACCACAACATGGGTCAGGTAAGGGCACAGTGGTGTTTTTATCTGCCAGTTTCAGGATCTTTTGGCTTTAGCTCTTACAGAACATTTCGATTTACAGTAAATGTGAATTGGAATTTCAAGTAAAAATAAGAAAATTACAGATTTTTATTTTGTAATAAATCTAATTCACCAATTCCACCCATTATGTACTTTGTTACTGATGTGCTTGGGAAAACAACAACAAAATAATATTTTTATTTTTATTTCAGCCACATCTAGCTAAACTGAACTAAACTAATCATCAGATGGGTACAAATGTAAGTCGCCCTGGATAAGAGCGTCTGCTAAATGACAAATAATGTAAAATGTAATGTAATCAGCTGATGAATCCAAAACTAAGGTAATGGAGAAAGACCTGTGGTAATTACTTTGGCTTATTACTAAAACATGTTTGTTTGTTGTTTAATGTATATGTAACAATCAACAGCGCGACAAACAGCGTTTATTTAGTTCTGCTGCTAAACTTTGTTTGGGTTAGTATGTTATGTAAAGCAAATGTCCTCAATACAGCAGGCAGCCGCAGTAGCAACACCAGCTAGACAAGTCTGTTAATTTAACAGATGGAAATTGCGGTGTTTTGCAGAATCCCCGACCGAAAGACAATAAAAGCCTACATTTAATTAAAACCATCATTAATACAACATTTTCCTGATTAAACACGTGGCGTTAAAAAACAGATTAGTCAAGCTCCCGACTCCATCAAATCAAACACAACACTGCATTACTACAACACTCCACAGTGCAGCTTCAGGAATGAATATTACGTTTATTAAAATAGAAATGGCGTGAATGTATATCAACCTTTACTTACTGATGATCTTGCTATTCCATCTTAGACATTCAACCGCAAAGTTATTCAACGGTGCCTGGTGTTGCAGTCCTACACGTACACAGCCCGCCGGCAACCCCGCGACTGCACTGTAGTTCCGCATTTCTGCAACGACTGTACGTGCCATCTCAAAAACGCAATACTGTGCATTGGCAAAACCCATTTAATATCACCGCAGAGCAAACGTGATCATCCGATTAAACCGAGCAATAGAAAGGTGTTGACATTATTTTACAAGAAAGCGCATAAAGGTTGCGCCCAAGTACTGTTTTGCAATTCAAAGTCTAGTTTATGGCATACATACACACATTTTCATTCATGAAAACTGCCCGGCTACGACCACTAGTACGACTTGTATAATAAAGACACAAAATATAAAGTTTAAGAGCGCTACAGGGAATTTGTATGGGCGCACACGCTTTTGTAGTTTGAAGTGTCTTTGTACCGCGATGCATTATGGGTACACGAAACCGTTGTTTGTTAACCCTAAAGTAAAGGTAAGTACTGCACCTTTATATTGACTTGCGTGTGTCATCGTCACAAACGAAAAAATAGTTACTTCTTGTGTTGGCATGAATTGTACCCTTGCGTTGTGTGTTTGCATTAATTGTTCTGTGATTATGCTGGACAAATGATAACTTGCAGACTACCGTTACAACTTTTGATATAAACACTGGGGCAGGGCAACCATAGGAAACATATCGTGTTTCTCAGCGATGGCCAGGGTATAATTTGTTTCTACCTTGATATATAAAGCCAAGTAAACCTGGTCATTACAGATCTTAATCTCTAAAAATCATCTGCTTAGTCCTTGTTGATCCATAACAACAAGTGCCATTGCCTGAAATGACATACCGGCACACCAATAGATAGATCAGGTCATGTGCTGCCTTTTAAATGAAACGATATACAGTGAAGTTAGAAAGGCAGCATCCACTACGTTTCAATGTGGGGTAACATAAATCAGTTATATTGTTTCTAAAGCGACAAGAGCAAAAAATAAACAAACACATGATCGTCTTTGGTAGCTTGAATTGTTACTTTGCAAATGTCGAAATAAGGCATAGACAACAACTGATTTGAAACTAGTAATGTACATTATACAGTGTCAGTAGTAGTAGGCTAGGTTTAAATATTGCTACAGACAGATATCTTGATTTGTTTTTTTCAGGTTATGCTGACTACACGTGTACTGTAAATACTTGTGTTTCTTTGTTTTGTTACTCACTGCACTGTTCGAGCCAAGCATTTAGGTTTTGCCTCCACACTGACGAGTAGCTAATTGGGAAACATAATGATTTACACTCTTAATAGTCGTTGTTTTCGCAGACAACTATTTTATTTCACGCATCTTAGAAACATATGGTATTTCATAAATTAAGGGAATTGGCATCTTTAGTGCACATTATTTGACATATGGAAGCACTTTTCATTTCTATTTCTCGCAGCCTTAGCATTTGGGAAAGGCTACAGTTAATCTCATATTATTTTGACCATTTAATGGGTATTACATGACACAAAGTAATTGTTTTGGATTAAAAAAAAATGCATTCTATTTCAGGACTTCATTTTAAGGGTAGTATGTGTGAAGTATGAAACTCTGCATTATCATGCAGAAGTAGAGAGTAAGATGTCAGGGTTATCTCTGGACACCTAGTGGCTCAAATTACTATTAATACACTATCCACAATGTCCACAAATGGAGATTGCAAGAAAGTGTTGTTAACATGAATGGAACTTTATTTGTGTTGGATTAAAACCAATAGTATTTGAACACAATAGGTAGTTTCCTACAAGTTGCCTTTAGATGATTTAGAAGCAGTAGTTGAGGTTGGCGAAAGTAATTGAGGGGTGAGATTTAGAAGGTATATTTACTGTATACAAGCATTGTTATTCAAGCTTGTTTGTAAAACATTGGTTTAAGTACAGCATTTCTGAACATTTAACAAAATTGTTGAATGATCAGGTTACTAGAAAATGTGTGAAATAAATGTAGTTCTTTACATGTAAACCAAATTATTGTTTTCTCATTAGGGTTCATATGAATATCCTATGTTTGCTTAAAATATAAAATATAATCTTCGTTCATCAGCTATTTTATTAGTCCAAAATATTTTGTTTTGTTAAAAGTGTATTTTTCGGATATAATTTCAATATCCAGACTTAAATTAATTTAACAGCTACAGAGCCATTTATGGTTTAACATAAAATTTAGGACTTGCTTAAGTTCATATTTAATTTTCATATGTCTGCCACTTGCTGTCGGCTCTAAACGTTCTTCACTAGAGATCATATGATATATAGCTGGTAATTCATACGAAAGCGGAAAATTACTAATTGATAAGTTCCACTGGACTCTTGCATGATAAGTTCAATCCTTTTATCCTGTACTTCACTCATTTATTATGTGCATGTCATGGTTCCTTTTTGAGAGACTAAAAAGCATGGATTAATTTAATAGCCTATATTCGTTTAGTTAAATGCTTTAAAATAGCTTTGTATATAAAAACTCTTTCCGCCAAAACTATATTTAGTTAGTAATCTATATTAATGTTAGTAATGGGAGTACCAAAATCCTTAAGTAACTGTGTCGACTAGTGACCTTCATGTCTTCTGAAGGTTTTTTGGGATTACTGAACTGCGGTTTAATTTGTTCTTTCTTCTCTCTTTTGTTTTGTTTTAAATTGAATTGATTATTTCTGACATATTTGTGAAGGGAACAACAAACTATGATAATAGGAAAGCAAAACATAATAGTTTGATGTTCTTTTGTGGTGTTCCTATTTCCTTTTTGTTACAAAAGAAGAGTCAGTGTAAGAATTGTGTTCACATGTTTTTGGTAATGAAATCTGACCAGAAATCAAATTGCTGATGGTGACTGCAAAGTGAATTGCACTGACATAGTGTTTTGCACCTTGCAACTGTTGGATGATAAATAGATTAACTGAGTTTTCTGTATAAGTATGCAGTAGTGTAAGTGGATTCCTATCTAAAGTTACTTACACTATTTAAGAAGATTGACTTGTTGCTTGCATTAGAAGTAATACCACTAATCACACTGAGTTTTCTGCAGGTCCAATATGTTGGTTTGAATTCTGAAAACAAAACTCATCAATAGTACTCTTTACATTGATCTCTGTTGCTAGTTCTGTTAGGTTTGTGATTCCAAAAAATGCTTTACTATGGGAAATAAATCCTACAATATTCTATTTTGCTTGACAGCCAGACAAACCTAAATAAATGTGTAGCCCTAGATTACTTTGAAAATCTGCAGTGCATTTAAGGGTCTTAATTCTAATTATGTAAATCCAGTAAATCTCACCTTATTTGAAGCCAAACTGACATTAGTTGTGGAGAATAGTAATTGATGCATCGCTGATACAATCAAATTTGCCTTCTTCCTATTGCTGAGATAAACAAGCACAGCTTAGAATTCAACAGTAACCTTACAAACTGGGTAAGGATTGCTGGATTTATTACAATACGTTTTATATCAAGAGCTTAAAAAATAATATTTTCTGGAGAATATTTCCAATGCTGCACTTTGTTAATCCTGAATAAAAAAAGAAGAATCAAACAGAACATGTAAATAAGATATAGAGGGTTCCATAAAGGTAAGAAAAGAAATAGGCTTACTTATTAGTTTGTCTATTTAGCATACATGATTTGTGCTCTTTTTTTTAATAGTTTTTTTTATTGCTCTTATCTTTTTATTATCAACCCCCAAATTTAATTGTTAATCAGATAATTTTAATTTAAACCATATTTAAGACAAAACACTGCATTAGACTACATTTTTTAGGTTTGTTTTAGTTTTTTTTTACCTGTTCACAGAAGAAGAAGAAAAAGTGTTAGAAAATGAGCACAGATTGAGGATATTACAGAAATATGTTCTACAGCCAGAGAAAGAGATGCAGGCTAGTAAAGCAATGAATCTGATGCTGTTGGAGGGAAGGAGTCTGTCCTTATAATGGGGGCAAAGCCAGATGGACATTTAATGTTTTCTTTTTTTTTTCCCTACTCTCTCTTAATCCTCCCTTTAAACAATGCACCGAAATCAAATCATAGTGTCAGTTTGATGTCGGACGTTGAGACGTCGAGGTGTTGCAGAGAGCAAGACAGACAGGGAACCTTTAGCTGGAGAGGTGTAGTGGACCATGTGACGGGAGGGTATCAGGAGAGATTAAATAGAAAGGTAGGGTAGTGTCTGTCACCGTCTAGGAGGATTTTATGTCTCTCAGATACAGAGACCGTCCTGGTTTGAACCGTTATTGCTACAACCTGGTGACTTCAGTGCCTTTTTAATACTTCAGTTCTTGCCTCTTGATTTGAAATGTCATTGCTGCCGCAGTCAGACGAGGCAGAGCCAGAGCACTTTGATGGGTTGTCTTTGCTGTACTGGTACGTTGGCTTCTTTAAACTCATTTTGTTTGAGAGTAAAATAAATAAATAATAATTGCCAGAATAAAAAGGCTGTTGCTTTTCATTAAGAGTGTTACACTTATCGGAGCATGACATACTATGCTTTTTGCCTTTGCCTGGATTTGTTGTTCTGTTAAGCATGGCTGTGTCAGGAATGAAGCTGAAAGGAGAATGCCGTGACTTTAGAGAGTGATTTGATTGTGTCACAGTGGATAAAATGTACTCTTCTGATGTGAGAATTTCCTATGTTCCCATTGTTAAAAATATTTTTTTCATTTGACATGTTTTTTGTGAATGGAATAAAATATATGTAAGTGTAAATATTTGATAGTGTTCATTGGCACTTTTTCATAGCATTAGACAAAGATATTACAACAACTACCGAGATAGCACCTGTTTGCCTCTTGGGAAAGGTGTTAAGTATGCTCTGGGTTGAGTTAGCAGTGAGATTCTTCATAAACAAATCTTAAATCCTTGCTTACCAGCATGATGTCATCCGGAATCAGGGTTGGTGGGAAGTTTGCAGACATTTACAATCGTATCACTAATAGACATAGAGCAGCTGGCCTCCCAGCGTGTGGCTGTTTGCGTTCTCTCTGTTTCCAGTCAGGCTGTGTGGAAAGTAAGGCAGATTATATGGTATTAAGTGATCAGTTTAATGCCCTATTTCTTGCGCAGCTTCGCTTGTAACTACGCCGATTCATTATACGTTTAAGATAATTTGCTAGTATTTCTTTAACGTTTTCGGTCTATAAGCTGAAAGAAGTCTAATAAAACATTTTTAATGTGTTTATTTAATTAAAAAAATAATAATGATGTTATGTGGAACAGGAAGGAAGACTTAACAAATGTCATGATAGGAAACTATACTCAATTCTGTTTCAGCATGGGTAGTTTATATCACCCCTGTTATTTGCTTATGTTTCCTCCCCATAAGCATACATTGCTCCCACCAGAAGTGTGCAATTTTGGCCTGTGTCTCTCATATAATTGAACTAAATGAACCTAAGATCATACACACCATTGTTTTTGTGTTTCATAAACAAGGCATGCCCTAGATTTTAAAGACCACCTGGGTATTGCAGTCCTCAGACTGTCATCCTTTATGTCCATCATACACTAGTTGCAATCCTGCCCAAGGGAAGTGGGGCACAAAGTTGGTTCCAAGAGGGAAAAGACGACCATGTTGCCAACACGGCTGCTCACAGTGATCTGAACATTGAAACAACCTTGACGGTTTTGTTATATGGTAACAGTATTGATACCCAAATCTGCAAAAGATAGCTAAATAGTTCAAGCTGGAGGGAATTCTCTGGAGTACCACTCTTTCCACTTTTAATCTGTTAATGGTTATATTTTCAATTTATTTGAATGTTAGCTATTCAGTGAAGCTTTGGACAAATAACAAAAAGTTATCCCATATAATATTGAAAATGATATTTGCATATCTCATTCCAGAAACTCCTACATTAAGTACCAAATACAACTGGTAGATAATAGGGCTGTTGACAAGAAAATAATTCCCGGCAGGTTATAACCAATCCTTTTCTTGACAATTTGTAGAATGGTGATTTGTTTGGTTTAATTGTGTTGGGTTGTGTAAGTTTTATCCACTTGCAATCCAGGAGTCAATTTTCAGACAACCTACCCTTTAAAGCAATCAAATTCTGCACTGGAGAGATTCACTTGGGTCACTTTTTATAGGTTTCCTTTAGGTCGCGTTTAAGTATGTAGATTAATTAATTAAGCATTGTGGAATAGGCTTAAGCCAAATTACATAAGTAGTCTTAATCAGGGGTGGTGTATGGGCTGTCCCAAACATCTATGCCTGCTAAGTTTCAATTGGTTTTGCACTGCACAGTGGTTCCTTGGCAAGCACCCTATAGTTTTATCTCCTTTTCTTTTTAATCCAGCTCGCAAGCTTCCGAATATTCCAAAGAGATACATAGTTACAGTATTATGCAGATATTGCAATGACACGTTTTAATACAGGTCTCTGTATACAGTGTCACACATTGTCAAAGTACCTAATTTACTATATATACTATATACCATAATGCAATATACTGTAATTCCAGGTGCTTACTTGACAAAAGCAAGTCAATTTGATTGTATTTTCCTGTTAATATATCCAAACCTGTTCTAACTGTGGTGTGGTGCTGTATGTTCTTTTAATGTGACCAGATTTGAGGCCTGTGCGATTTAGAAATGCTTTTCAAATTATTCATCGCTCTAAAGTGTTTTAGAATTACATTCTCAATAACTCGGCTATGGGGCTGTTGTTTGTGATTAAAAGGATTGAACACTCAAAGGCTGTTAATAGCACTGATGTTGATATGCCAGAGGCAAAGGAGGACTGGGTTAATACTGTTATAATGTGCAAGTGATGTGCAAAAAGACTGCTTTCCTGTCCTGCTGTCATATGGATGGCTTAAATTAATCACTTTGCTTTTGTCCATCACTATAAACTACAAAAATCATGTAAAAATTTGTAGGCGGACTTCATTCCTCTTACTTGTGTGATGACAGATATACTGCCAATGCCATTTACAGTGTGATACTGGGAAGTATGTAACTTAAGTAGTCAAATGTCAAATTAAATAAAAACCCACATAGTTTCACTGTGTTAATATATACAGTTAATATATACAGTTAACACCCTCCAGGAGGTAGGCGTATCTGTATCAAAGTCAACAATCAAGAAAAGACTTCACCAGAGTAAATACAGAGGGTTTACCACAAGATGTAAACAGGAAACAGGAAGACCAGATTCGAGTTTGCCAAAAAACATATAAAGAACCCTGTGCAGTTCTGGAACAACATCTTATGGACAGATGATACAAAGATCAACTTGTACCAGAATGATGGGAAGAGAAGAGAAGGAACTGCTCATGATCCGACACATACCACCTCATCTGTGATGCATGTTATGGCATGGGCATGTATTGCTGCCAAGTTCCCTTGTATTTATTGATGATGTGACTGCTGACAAAAGCAGCAGGATGAATTCTGAAGTGTTTAGGGCTATATTATCTGCTCAGATTCAGCCAAATGTTTCAAAACTCATTGGACGGCGCTTCACAGTGCAGATGGACAATGACCCGAAGCATACTGCCAAAGCAACCCAAGATTTGTTTAAGGCGAAGAAGTGGAATGTTCTGCAATGGCCAAGTCAATCACCAGCATTTCACTTGCTGAAGGCAAAACTGAAGGCAAAACGCCCCAAGAACAAGCAGGAACTAAAGACAGCTAAGGATCTGCAACCAAGTATTGAAACTCACAATTTAATTTGTCCAAATACTTTGAACCCCTAAAATTGGGGGGACCACATGTAAACATGGGTGTAATTCCTACACCATTCATCCAATTTGGATGTAACTACCCTCAAATATGAAAGTCTACACTTAAATCTTGATGGTTTCCTTTGAAATCCATTGTGGTGGCATACAGAGCCACAATGATGACAATTGTGTCACTTTCCAAATATTTATGGACCTAACTATTTTATCTGTGGTTTATTTATTTTTCTAAATTCTATTGGTCGATAGAGAGGGGTTATTTCAAGGGGGTTGGGTTCATATTATTTTCTCTGTTCCCTGAATATGGTGTTATGTGAAGAGAGCTTTGGTACTGAGTTAGGTAATCCTGCAGCAAAAAACAGTTATGTATGTATTTGTGAATATGTACAAAAAATAGGGTTTTCCCTTTGGGAGGTACTGTTTAATTGAACTCTGCAAAACTCTTTAAGAGTTTACTTTGTTACTTTGCTTTGTTAAAATGATAGATTCCAAAGTAAAATATGTATTTCATGACTCCATGACCATATAAGGATGACCTCCATCAGGAATTACTTTGCAATTGTTGAATAGAATTGCCTGTTATGTACAGAATTTGAAGCATTGCAGCAACTCAAATTGTATTTTCAAGGTTTTTTTAAAAATAAGGCACATTTGCCCTTGATTTCAATGGCAGTTATGTACCCATACAATGTCTCTGGAATGCAGACATTTCTGTAGGGTTTATTTGGCAGTCATTATTTAACATTATTTTTCTTTTAACTTTTAATTAATGTTTTTAACAAAATTTGGGCTTGGCTGTCTACTGCAGAACATTCTGCATAAACAAATTGGTGACAATTTATATAATAAAGTATGAAATATTTTCTCTTTGTGCTTGTCACCTACCACAGGGCATGGGAACAGGGGGACAGGGGGACCCTTTGCAGTGTGTGGTAGAGGTGGTCAGAAAAGCATAGGTCGAATCCCCAGGACCGGGCAAACAAGGGCAAGGCAAAGGCGTGGTCAGGAAGTCAAACAAGAGGTTGAGGATTCAAGGATATAACTAGGCACTGGGAGACTGCTCGGAAGTGTAGTGAACATTGACAAAACTTTGCAAAGACAGAGTGAGTGAGGGGTTTATATGTGGAGCAAGGAACCAAGTTTGGAAGTGCAGGGCAAATGTGAGCAGAGGGTGATTTGAACAAGTGCACATGGTGTTCAGGAATGTCGATTTGATTGATTGATTGAAGGGAGCTGGGAGAAGTGACTGGTAAGGAAGGGTGATGGCGACATCTAGTGGGGAACTGTGGATGTGTTGTGAACCGTTACAGTACACCCATCCCCTGGGATTGGCAGCCGAACCAGACCGGACACAGCGGGGACGGCCCCAGCGGGGACGGCCATGGGGCCGAGGAGCAGGTGCAGAGGGATGGGTAGAATGAAAGTCTGCGAGGAGAGACAGGTCAAGCACATCGGAGGCAGGAACCCAGGAGTGCTCCTCTGGACCGTAGCCCTCCCAGTCCACCAGGTATTGTTGGCGCCCCCGGAGGTGACGGGAACGGAGCAGTGAGCACACCGTGTAAGCAGGACCGTCATCCAAATCCAGAGGCGGAGGAGCAGCAGGAGACAAGACAGGCTGAGAAGGAGATGGTGAGGGATCCGTCACCACAGGTTTCAACAGGGAGACATGGAAAGTGAGGGTGATCCAGTAGTGAGGGGGCAACTGCAGACGGTAGGCGTCTGGATTGACAGTCGGAGAATCAGGAAAGGATCAATGTATCGTGGACTGAGCTTTTTGGAAGGTAGCTTGCAAATAGCGAATGCGAATAGCGAATAGCATGTTGTGGCCTGTTGTGCGCAGCTTGCCAAACTGCAGCACTCTGACAAAACCAGTCATCCAACGCTGGGACGTTTGTGGATTCCTCATTCCAGGGCAACAGGGCAGGCTGGTATCCGAGGGTGCTCTTGAAGGGGGTGAGGCCGGAGGAAGAGCTGGTGAGGTGTTCTGCGTATACTCGACCCAAGGCAGGAAGTGACTCCACTCGGTCTGGGACGTACATGCAGTAGGAGCGCAGAAACCTACTGATCTCCTAGTTCAGGCGCTCTGTCTGTCCATTAGACTAGGGGTGATAGCCAGACGTGAGCCTGGTATTCACGTTTAGTGCCTTGAAAAAGGCAGACCAGACACAGGAGGTGAACTGTGGACATCTGGTGCCAGATGCTCCACTGAATGGGAGCTAGAATGCAGGAGAGAGAAAGGATGGATTCTCCTGATAGAGGAGCAGGAGAGAAATCGAACTGGGGAGAGAGGAAGTCCGCCTTGAAAGTCCTTGGGGATCCCTTTAACAGAGAGGTTAGGGGAGAGGCAACAGGGCTGAAATTGCTAATAAACCGCCTATAAAAGTTGGCAAAGCCCAGGAAGCACTGCAGTTCCTTCACAGTGTGGGGCTGTGGCCAGCCGGTGACAGCGCTCACCTTTAGAATTTATAACCCCACGTGCTGGCGGTGGAACTCGCACTTCTCCGCCGTGACGTAGAGCCCATTGCGCAGCAGACACTGGAGAACCTGGTGCATCTGGGAGACATGCTCAGAGAGGGAGGAAGAGTAGATCAGGATGTCATAATGTATATAGATGACAAACCGATGCAGGAAGGATCTCAGTGCCTCATTCACAAACGCCTGGAAGAGAGAAGGGGCATTAGCGAGACCAAATGGCATGACGAGGTATTCGTAATGGCCGATGTGTGTGATGAATACAGTCTTCCATTCATCCCCCTCTTGAATCTGGATGAGGTTGTAGGCGCTGCGCAGATCCAGTTTCATGAAGCAACAGGCTCCTCTCAATTTGCTCCAGGGTGGCTGGCACTAATGGCAATGGGTACCGGTACTTCACAGTTACTTCATTGAGCCCCCTGTAGTCAATGCAGGGCCAAAGTCCACCACCCTTCTTGGACACAAAAAAAGAAGCTGGGGTGGCAGGTGACGTGGACGGATGGATGATTCCCAGGTCCAGAGCCTCCCTGATGTACTCCTCCATGGCCTGCGACTCTGGGAGGGAGAGGGTAAATGGGAGGAGGAGAGGTGCCCGAAAGGAGGTCAATGGCGCAGTTCCTGGGTCGGTGCGGTGGCAAACGGGGAGCCTTCTGAGATCTGAACACCACCGCCAGATCCAGGGGTATTCAGGGGGGATCTGTGTCGGAGCAGAGAGAAGGGGGCTCTCTACGAGTGTCATGCATAGAGCCCCCACGGCAAGCTGAGAATGATGTCTGCTCCAGGAGAGTCAGTGACAAGGAAAGGCAGTTTTTCAGAAAGAAGCAGACCGATGGACATGGTGATGGGACTCGTCTTTTGGGACAACGGACCAGAACCAATGGGCTGGTTGTTGACAGCACAGACGTAGAGAGGGAGCACACATGGAGACAGAGTGATGTGGCATTTAATGACTGTTGCCATGTTTATAAAATTCCCAGCAGTACTGGAGTCCAGTAGCACATAAACACATTGTTGCCGAGCTGGATCTGAGCCCAAACATGGCACTGAGCTGGAGGGACGGGTGGGTACAGTGTCGCACTCTCAGGGTCGTTCTCCAGCATCTCTCCCTTCTGCTGGGTGATGAAAGACATCCAGGAAGTATTTAATGAAGGCACTCAGGAACCTTGCCATCTCACCCTGTTGCTCCCAGACAGCAGAAGCCCATCTGGCTTTCCCAGTCAGGAGGGTGATGATGAAGGAGGTCTTAGCCTCCTCAGTGGAGAATGATATGGGCAGGTGGGCAAAGTACAACTTGCACTGCAGTACAAAGCCCTTGCAGTTGTTGGCGGAGCCGTCATATTTCCCCAGAACACCCAGCCGGACCGGCTAGACAGGAGCTTCAGGGGCAACAGCAGGAGCTGGAGCAGCAGGAGCCAGAGCACCCTTCACTGAGGAAGCAGGCGGTTGCTCAGGTAGGTGCATGAGAAGCTTGTCCAGGGCAATCTCAATTCTCCGGAGCGTCTGCTTATGCTCCCCGAGCGTGGCCCTCTGGGCGGCGAGGGTGGTGAGCACCACTGGGTCCATTACTGGCGAAGTTTTCTGTCACGTATCACAGGGCACGGGAACAGGGGGACTCAGCTGCAGTGCGTGGTAGAGGCAGTCAGACAGGCGTGGGATGAATACCGGTGGGCGTGGGCGTGGGCAATCAAGGGAAGATCAAAGTCATGGTCGGTGATTCAAGGATCTAACTAGGCTCAGGATTGTAGTGAAGACTGAGACTGAGTGAGGAGTTAATATGTGGAGCAGAGGGAAGCAAGGAACCAAGTTTGGAGATGCAGGGCAAATGGGAGCAGAGGGTGATTGAACAAGTGCACATGGTGTTCAGGAATGTTGATTTGATTGATTGAATGAAGGGATTTGGGAGAAGTGACCAATTAGGAAGGGTGATGGCGACATCTAGTGGTGAACTGGGGATGTGTTGTGAACTGTTACAGTGCTGGACATCTATTTTCAAGTGTGTCTTATGATCTTAAATATGATTCAAATCATTTGCCATTTTCTTTTGGCCATTTTTTAATGCCAAAGCCCACATCGTTTATGATGTATAAGTTCGGATTGGTTTGAAATCTGTGCAGTGTTGAAAATGACCATCAGTCCAGTAATGACTGAATAGTTTAAAAGTACTGTGCTGGAAAATCCCACTCTGATGATTCATGATTTGCTTTGATTCTGGTTAGGAAGATTGTAAAGTTTATTTAAGTAGTAAATCAGTCATTCTTCTTAAACATATACAATAAATATGTCAAATAACCTATTATATGTCTAGTTTGTGGGGTCTGGCGATATTAATTGTATTTTGTTTTCTCTTGTATTTTTTTTTCTGGAGCTAATTTAAAATTAAAACAGAAAATTAATTTAGTGCAGCACTGATAAAAAGCACATTGTTATGAAAACAGTAGCCTACACTTAAAAATACCAGCATTAATAATCTCATCGAGGTAATCCAATTACAGATCCACTTAACTAATGGTTCAAAAACGAGATGGGAACTTTAAACTCTGGCGAGTTCTTTCATAATGTAAAACCGTTTTAAAACTGAGCAATTTTGTAACATAAAATGTACTTTTATTGCAATGTAGTGGTTCAATTGGTTTGTTGGGGTCTTAAAGGTTTCTTCACATTTAGAATTAAATTGAACTGCGTTACCTCGTGGCAAAGCCGCTGTAGATGTGTGCTTCCTGTAACCTATGTCCTAGTTCAGATTAGAGCTTTTGTCTCCTATTTCTTACTGTCTGTTAGGAGGATTAAATATAACACAGATCAGACACCTATCCAGACTAGCAGGATTTACTGAAACACGGCTTTTTGATAAATTATTCTCCTACTTTTATGATGATAAAATAGCATGAATAACACACAGAATAACCCAGTTTCTTATGTGGATGTGTGCGCTTTGGATACTCAGATATGCCCGAATTCACAGTGAAAAGACAAAAGCACTTTCCTCAACACAATTATACAGGACGGTGTTGCCATCTAAGTTGCTATATTATACATCTGCTGCATAATTAAATACTACTACAACTACTTTGATTACTAGTAGTAATATTATTTTTATGTAATGTGAACATTACATTTGAAGTAAAATATAGAATCATCAAAATGAACAATAAACATATAGGCTAGTATTCATGACATGTTAGATGCTTTTGTGTTATGTGATTCAAATTCAGAACGTATGTTGTCTTAAATTCTTGACTGACCTTCACAAGGGACACTTGGTTTGTGAATGCCTTACATGAGAGATGACAATTGCTGTGTCACAAATTCAAAAAAATTATTTTGTATCAAGGATATTACCTTTTTGACTGTGGTGATTTCCAGAATGGGTGACAGTAATAGTTATTTTTTAACACACTCAGCCTTAGACAGTATCACTCCTGTGTTTTTGGCTCAGTCATGAAGGGTTAGACAGCTTTTACCGAACTAGGGTGTTATGAATATTCCTGTCCTGGCACTCAGATTGCAGCCTTCTATCACTGTTTGAGGTTTAACAACTGTGAGTCAGATTTTCGCATCACAGTGCTTGATTTAGAAAATCCCACTTTTTTTTCACTTTGCTTCAGCATCGCATTGAGTTAAGAATGAGATTTAGTTGTTTTGTTTTTTTCTCTTCCACAACAATCCGGTGTTCAAGTGCACCATGGGATTTTCATTCATGTTGAATGGGGAGAGTTTTAGTGCTTCGTAACAAGAATTTGTTTGTCACTTTCCTTTTGCTCCTTCTCCCTTCAGTATGGCAAAGAACTGTCTTTATTTGAAAGGAAGAGTAATGGGAAATAACTATTCGTGCTGCAGCTTTTTTTGACAGAACTAATGCTTGCTGATTGTTTTACAGCTGTAACACGCAGTTTGGCTGCTGGAGATAAGTTTAATAAGAAACGTATAATCTATGAAGCCCGAAGACCTGGCAGTGACAGTAATTTAGTCCTAATTAAGACAGTAATTGCTTTAGTAGATGCTTCAATATTTCAGGCTGAATGAGAAGCCAGAAGACCCTGTGGCTCTCCAGGAGCAGGGATGCAGATCCCTTCAGAAGCCATTAAATAAAAGAAGAATAACCTTGAATATCATTATTGTACTGGTATTGAAAGTGTGCTGTTAAAAATGCAGAAGTAATTGTGTGCTTTTGCTTTAGGATGATAATGGGTCCACATGGAATTAACCGAGCAGTGCAGCGCGTGGTGCTCTCCGACTGTAAACAAGGATTAGGTATGCTTTCCTGCATTTATGTTCAACTGTGCATAATGTTCTTTTTTTGGGTTTCTAATGGCACTTCTCACACAGGGGTTAAAGTCATTGGAGGCTATAAAGACCTGACAGGGGAAGAATATGGCATTTTTATTAAAAGGATTTTACCAGGAGGGGTGGCTGCACAGGATGGTATGTATTGCCCCTCACATAATATATTTATTTCCCCCCCACCCCCACCTGCCCTTCCCAGGTTTATTTATTTTTTAATACTCTCTTTGATATATGTATTTGATCAATAACAATAACAAAGTAGTTTCTGTAATGTTCTGAAAATGTAAAAAAAAAAAAAAAGTGTTTTCGTTTCAATGATCACTCCCTTCACCACACGCCCGATTCATGACAAACTAATTTCCATGTTTGTTTTGCAGGAAGATTAAAGCGAGGTGACCTTATTTTAGAAGTCAATAATATGAGTCTTGGAGGCGTAACCAATGAAAGGTTGTTGTTGTTGTTCTTCTTCTTCTTCTTCTTCTTCTTCTTTTGCTTGTTGTTGTTGTTCTTCTTCTAACTACTACAATTTTGATCTTATCTTCTACTCTAATATTATTCACTGATTTTGTTCTGTCATAAGGCTTTGCTCTATGTTTCTGTATGTAGTGCATTGAATGTTAGCATGTGAAGAAAGATGCTTTGGATAAAGGTGTCTTATAAATTAATTTATACTACTGATACTAGTATTTAGTTAGCCTTTTTTGCTGGAAAATATACTTTTTTTTTTTTGTAAAGAATCAAGGCATTGGATAAATAACTCTCAGGGCTTATCATTCAAAGTTCAGCTGGTTTCTGTATCTTGTCTGTGTAGTGCAGACCAGGATTCTCCAGCTACTCTCAGGGGAAGTGTGCTACAGTATTAATATGGTAGTTTGTGTGCCCGTGCTGCTTTAACTCACTAAAGGCAATAATGGTGTCTTATGTCTCAACCTTCAGGGCGGTGGACATCCTGCGCATGGCCTCGGCCTCCAACCACATGTCTCTGTTGATAGCACGCGATGATGAAGCACGGTAAGGTTGCCCCGTTGTATTTACTTTTTAAAAATATTTTTTACAGTTTCTGGACTACATTCAAACATATGGAGTTAAAATTATAAAAGTGATTTGCTTTCCTGCTTAATTACAGTTTGAACTCTGAAATGGATCAATGTTTAATGACAATACCATCGTTTTGTGGGCGAGAAATAAATTGCTTTTTATTCCTGCTCACTTCACCATGACTACAGACGCTCAACAGCGACAGTTCCTTGTCAGACTTGATGATTTTTCCTCACATTGTCTGTCAGCTTTAGAACTGCTTACTGTCTGGACACCATTAATGAGTGCTATCCCAGAGTTACCTTCTAATCTTATTATGTTCTGATTAGTGATTGAGACCTTGATTTTATTTGATAGTGCTGGAAAATGGATAATAAAGACATGAATACAAGAGTTTGAACAAGTCGTGTGTCTAAAGCACTTGGCTCTGCCTGGCTCCTTTGCCTTTGCCGTTTCATAGTCATATATTCATTCAGCTCCTGTTTGACCTGCTGCTGTTGCAGTGTATTTTGGCCCACTGCTCCAAACCTACTGTCTTTACACTCACTGCATTGATGAAGAACTTCCTAGAAACTGAAAAGACAGAGAGGGCTGCAAATTATATATTTTGATTAACTGAAAAGCTTTTATAATTTAGTGTGTAATTTAGTTTACATTTCTTAGTGTCCCACAAAAAATGCAGGTCAGAGCAGAAGAGACAACAGTCCATAAAAGAGAGTTAGCAAAGCAGTTTAATCTCTTTGTTCTGTATCTGGCTTTAGAGAGGCTGAGATTCTGTCCTATTTACCTCTGTGAGTAGACTTTTAATACATTACGGTTATCCAGTGTTAATAATTACTGCCCAAAGCAGAGATTAACAGTTTTAAAGCTGTCACAGATCATACATTCCATAATTAACATTTATATGTGGTCACGTGTAATAATGTCAGTCAGGAGCTATTAGAACTATTGGAGTTCCATTCGTTTTATATATATATATATATATATATATATATATATATATATATATATATATATATATATAATATGGTCATTTGTATTAGCATGAGAACATTTTCATTATTCATGAGACCTTTTCCTGTTTAACTCTGAAGGGCTCTCCTGCAAAATACTGAAAGCTGTGGAATTACAGTACTTATCAGTTTGAATGCTGACACTGAACTTCTATATTTAATGCAGAAGTCAAATGCACAAACCTCAAGCTGACCAACCTAAACTGAAATGACACTCCACATCCCCCTGTGCATTTCAAGAGGGAAAAGTAGCTGGCTTACTTTTGCAGCAGATGCTGTAGCAGGGAATAAATATTGACATTTTTAGGACACAGGTCCATTAACAACCTCCCTCTATAAGGGAGTACTAAACTTCCCCCTTAAACTGTGTGAAATGCATTTCTCTTCAGGCTGGCATCTGAGGGAAAAGAAGACACCCTTCTAGAATGTATTGGAGAACGCTCAAGACCAAAACATTCACTGTCAATGGCTTTTGTTAATTCAATGCTTTTAGAACTCTAAATGCATACATGAATGTATTAATGAATAAAGACAGAATGATAACTTCAAAGATCGTCATGCAGCACTAAATTGATTTACTAATACCTTTTCAGCTTAATAAGAATCTTTGTCATGCATTTTAAAAACCCAATTTCCTTCCACAGCAGTTCAGAAAAAAGGGTTTCATGTTTTGTTTTGGTCTGTACACAGTTTAGATGTCTTTGCCTTAAGCTAATTGGGTTTTCAAGAATTAACATAGAAGTTTAATTTAATGTGAATGCCTGTATTACTTGTCACCAATACAGATTTATTTTTATTATTATTGCACTGAGCATGTGCAGAACAATAACAGTATTCTATACTCAAAAGGGTAGGGAGAAGTGCAAGTATCCAAAACAAAATATTTCATTTCAATTTTGTTTTTGAACAACCTAACTCGTTTTTGCTTTGTGAGCCAGGGTTTTAAATCCGTGTCCAGCAGATATAATGTGTATTTTGAGTAAGTATCCAGCAGAGGGGGACAAAAGATAGTGTTGATATCTCAAAGTAACAGTGCAAAAAATTGCAAAGGAGCACTTTATTTTAGTATCTGAAGATGGACCTGGTGATTCACAAATTTTAAAATTGCCACCAAAATTTAAGTTAACTGTGTCTGCAAATTAGAAACCATAGTACATAATAATTTGTGCCCTCACAAATTAAAATGGTGTGTTTGAGTTTAAAAACCAAACACAAATTAATGTTTTTTTATATTTCATGTATTTTCCATTCAGATGAATCTTGCTTATTTTTTTACATGGATTTACTGAAATATAGGTTTACTGCAAACCATAAGACTTGAAAAAGTTGGTAAGATATTGATTGATCATATATTCTTACAATGTTACAATCTAATTTTCCCATCTATCTGTAGTGTTTTACTGTCTTATCTGTAGTGTACATGTGTTGTTCTCAAAATGTGCACACATGTGCATGCTGTTGATAAGGTGCACAGTGGATTCACAGAGAATACCTTTTTTCCTCTACTACAGGAGAGAATTCCTCGACCTATTGGAGAAGTATGGCTCCATCAGTAACACCGGCTCAGAGAGCAGCTCCCCCACACCTTCAGCCCTAGGTGAGCATGATACACAACATGTATTTCATGTGAGACAGAACATCAACTCACAGTGACTCTGACTGGAAAAAGTGTTTATTTTAACTAAACCTGTATCAGAGACTATGGGCCAGATTAAATCAAAACTTTGACCAACCCGCTAATAGCAAACTACAAACCTGTACATCATAGCGGTTACATTTATGATTAGAAGAAAGTGGCATCTAACTAAAAATGCAGCCGCAACGGAGTACAGTTCTGTAGATTTCTATTAGCGGGTGGGTCAAAGTTTTGATTTAATCCGGCCCTGTAAGAAATCTAATTACAATATTGATAAGTGTGTGTGGAATGCTATCTATTGTGTTTCATTTTGTTTGAACTATTACAGAGATTACTTTCATAAATACAGCTCTGGAAAAAATTGAGACCACTGCATTTTTTTCTTAAATCAGCATCTCTACCTGTATGGCAGCCATTCCAATCCATTCATATTTTTATTAGGAATTTGGGAGAAATGTTGTCAATAGTTTATAGAATAAAACAAAAATGTTAATTTTACCCAAACACATACCTATAAATAGTAAAACCAGAGAAACTGATAATTTTGCAGTGGTCTCTTAATTTTTTCCAGAGCTGTATATTAATTGCAAATGCAACTTTAAGATAAGAAGGGAAGCTGTCAGTATTATTATTATATCTTTATCCATGGTAAGAAATGTGTTTTCAGGAAAAAATATTTGATCCCCTGCTGATTTTGACAGAATAACAACAAAAAAATCCAGAAAAACGCATTTCAAAATAGTTATAAATTGATTTGCATGTTAATGAGGGAAATAAATATTTGATCCCCTATCAATCAGGAAGATTTCTGGCTCCCAGGTGTCTTTTATACAGGTAACGAGCTGAGATTAGGAGCACTCTCTTAAAGGGAGTGCTCCTAATCTCAGCTCCTTACCTGTATAAAAGACACCTGTCCACAGAAGCAATCAATCAATCAGATTCCAAACTCTCCACCATGGCCAAGACCAAAGAGCTGTCCAAGGATGTCAGGGACAAGATTGTAGACCTACACAAGGCTGGAATGGGCTACAAGACCATCGCCAAGCAGCTTGGTGAGAAGGTGACAACAGTTGGTGCGATTATTCGCAAATGGAAGAAACACAAAATAACTGTCTCCCTCGGTCTGGGGCTCCATGGAAGATCTCACCTCGTGGAGTTTCAATGATCATGAGAATGGTGAGGAATCAGCCCAGAACTACACAGGAGGATCTTGTTAATGATCTCAAGGCAGCTGGGACCATAGACACCAAGAAAACAATTGGTAACACACTACACCATGAAGGACTGAAATCCTGCAGCGCCCGCAAGGTCCCCCTGCTCAAGAAAGCACATGTACAGGCCCGTCTGAAGTTTGCCAATGAACATCTGAATGATTCAGAGGAGAATTGGGTGAAAGTGTTGTGGTCAGATGAGACCAAAATCAAGCTCTTTGGCATCAACTCAACGCGCCGTGTTTGGAGGAGGAGGAATGACCCCAAGAACACCATCCCCACCGTCAAACATGGAGGTGGAAACATTATGCTTTGGGGTTGTTTTTCTGCTAAGGGGACAGGACAACTGCACCGTGTCAAAGGGACGATGGATGGGGCCATGTACCGTCAAATCTTGGGTGAGAACCTCCTTCCCTCAGCCAGGGCATTGAAAATGGGTCGTGGATGGGTATTCCAGCATGACAATGACCCAAAACACACAGCCAAGGCAACAAAGGAATGGCTCAAGAAGAAGCACATTAAGGTCCTGGAGTGGCCTAGCCAGTCTCCAGACCTTAATCCCATAGAAAATCTGTGGAGGGAGCTGAAGGTTCGAGTTGCCAAACGTCAGATGAGATGTGTCCAAACCTGGTGGCCAACTACAAGAAACGTCTGACCTCTGTGATTGCCATCAAGGGTTTTGCCACCAAGTACTAAGTCGAAGGGGTCAAATACTTATTTCCCTCATTAACATGCAAATCAATTTATAACTTTTTTGAAATGCGTTTTTCTGGATTTTTTTGTTGTTATTCTGTCTCTCACTGTTAAAATACACCTACCATTAAAATTATAGACTGATCATTTCTTTGTCAGTGGGCAAACGTACAAAATCAGCAGGGGATCAAATACTTTTTTCCCTCACTGTAACTCTCACTATTATTTTAGGTAAACAGTGTACCTTTAAAGGTTTATATGACGTACAACTGTTTTTTGATTTTTAGGAAAACTGGCAGATAACGCATCGTCCTCATCGTCTTCGAGGTCAACCAGTCCCCTGCTTCTCAGTCCAAAGGATGTCACAAGCTATTCTGGCAGCTATACTGTCCCAGCAGTACCACAGCTAATTAAGTAAGTTTCTGAACAATAACAACAACCAAAACCTTGTTTGTGTTTGTTCACTTCATGTTTCTTCTACCAGAATTCCAGACATTTCAAAATGAAGTATTGCACATTATATTGTATCATCAGATCTGTTTTCCTTTGTCTATACCTGCATTTATATGAAAATATTCCTCTTTATGTATCTAATTTCCCTTAAATATTTGCCCACACAGATATGAAATAATGAAATTGTACCCCTTGACTTCAGGATTCAGAAGAATAGAAAGTAGGGCTATACAGACCTTTAAAAAAAATGCTAGCTGCTGCCTTCAAAGCATGTGTTTTAATATTTGGTGTTCTTAACTTAAGTCCTTTATTACGCTGCTCTTAAGAGCACTTGTGGGATGACATTCTGTTGATATATTGTGTTTTACAGTCAGGCAATTTGAAATCCTCCTTACCGTAGTAACAGGGGTAGCTCTCCGGGCACATCAACATTTAAGAGAAGGGCACACAGATATTAATCTTTGAGGCTGTTTGTATTGATACATGCTATACACATTTATGGTCTTTGGAATTTATGAATAGCACCCACACCGGAAGAGGAACAAAGATGAGCTCAGGCTTAGTAAGAAAATCAGCAGACCCCATCCCGCTGTTTTTAATCAAGCTGCAGATATCCTCGTCTCCAAATGACCTTTAATTCTGCTTTCTTTTCACTCAGTGACAGTGCAATTCAGTTGATATGTGTTGCCAAGGGAACAGGCTTAGGCCTGAACATCATGGGAGGAGCAAACCGCGCCGAGGGGCCTATGGTTTATATTCAGGAAATCGTACCAGGGGGAGACTGCCAGAAGGTGACTATTTCACTCCACTTCTGTCTTTGCCAAGCAGCATATTTAACTTCTCGGTTTCTGTTTTTCAGAGCAGGTTACTATATCCATAATTAGTTTGTTGTTTTTAATCTACAAGAGGTCGTGAAAAACAAAGAACTGTACAGATACATTTGCTGTTTTGCCTAACCTTTACAGGTAGGGTCCTGGTTCTAATGCTATTGATTCCTGCTTAACTGGTTTTGTTGCATCCTTGGTCAATAACAGTGTAAATGTTATACGAACTGGTCATTTTCTCTTCTCATCCTCACACAAACTATTTAAGCTTTGTTACTGCAAGAAAAAAAGCTAACAATGTGGAAAGCTACGCTACTGGAGGTTAGAGGTTGTTGGGTATGGGACACTTGTTGCTTGTTGTACCCATGCCTTAACACTAACTTAGTACTGGATAAATACTGAATCCTAATTGTCTTCTTGTGGGCCACAACAGTATGTTTTTATGTATCATGTCATATTCAATGTATTCCATTCTCCATGTTGAATAGCTATAGAATAACCAAAGGGACGATGGGTAATTTTCCACGAAATTTGAAGTATATTTTGAGATCCCACTCAGAATCAGTGATTACCAGATCAGTGCCCAAGATTTCGAGACACACAGATAGTTTTAATCTCCAGTGGTTCAACAAGCAGCAAAATATGTCACAAGAATTAGTAGACTTTAGGTTAACTTCCAATGCCCGTTTACAGAGTGAATAGAACATGGAAGTGTGAATTTTGTTTATTTTTACCAACATACACATACAGCAACTGTCAAGCAGAAAGCAACCCACAACAGGAAAGCCTGCAAAAAATACAGCACTTGTTTTAGGCTCCTTAACATGGCAAATAATTTACAGTGAGCCACAATATAGAAATGTTAAAACAATTATTAATGAACCATTGTTAAAATCACAAATTCATGCCCCTCTCTGTCAGTGTTTGAATTGCTTTTAAAGGAGAATGGTTTCTAAGGATCAGTAACAAACAGTATATACATGGAGCTTGATAGCACTCTACTCTGCACTGTCAGAGTCACACAGAGATGGGCCTTAAAGTGGGCTTTATTAGTGTCCTTTAGGAAACTGCTGATTGTTGCACTCAGTTGCTGCTGTATTTCCTACCTAGAGACAGTATGCTAAAATTAACCGAGTAATGCACTGCAAAGCTGGAAGTACCCGTCAGCAGCAAAGAGAGGGATGCTGATTTTTTGCCACCAGATCTGGAGTAATCTTTTAAGGCTAGAATCCAGATTTACCTATCTGATCTGTGTAAATTCCTATTTTTTTGCTGACTGCTGTGAAAGAAGCAATTGTGATTATTTTAGGACTAATCTGAAAGCAGATGCACAGACTATTGACCTGTCTGAGGATTATGTTTTTCATGCTGTTGCACTGCAACCACAATACGGAAATAGACACACACACGCATCTGAAAAACACAAAAAAATGAAATGAATAAATCGTGTTTATATTTCTATCCAGTGGTTCTGCAAATCAAAATGGGCAAATGACAGTGGTTTATAAATGAAGTTACAATATTCATATATTACAAAGCTGCTACATAAAACAGTATGATGTGTATACTTTTCTATTGCAGGACAAACACAGTGACAGATTTGTCGTTCTCTGGTTTTGAAACTTTTTTAAATGGAAGATCTCCTTTTCTGTTCTTATTCCGGCACTTAATTTTTCAGTGAATGAATCTGCTTCAAACAAGCTTTTCCTTTTAATTTCAACTTTGTTTATAAGGTGGTTTTCAAGGGAAGATAAACATTATCATTGACCACTTTGGTATTCTTTTTATCATTTCATTTTATGCTTTAGGATGGACGGCTTAAAGCAAGAGACCAGCTAGTATCTGTAAATAAAGAGTCCTTAATTGGAGTTACATATGAAGAAGCAAAAAGCATATTAACGCGTACGAAACTACGGTATGTTGGTTTATTTTCTGATTATGTTTTGGTATTTTATTCCACTGAAAGCACAGTAATGGCCACGGTTACAGAGCATCTTTTTATTTTTCTCTAAAGAACAGAGACCAACATTGATTGGTGCACACTATCAGTCATCGCTGGTATAGTTAATTGTATTTAAAACCTGATTATGAGTAAACCTTTTCAGTACATTTTCCATCCAATACCCAACTCTGCCCCTGAGGTAATCCCTTCACTGAGCATATGGAATTGGGAAGCACGCAAAGTAAACCAGTTAACTTCATCGTGTGTGCCCTTTAGATATACATTTAATTGAGACAAAGATAAAGGTGTTATTACCTGAGATTCTCAGCTACTATAAAACTCACCTTACATTACTATTTGAATAACATTTACATAGAGGTCCAGTTATCGACAGTGTGCCTTGAACTGCCATATAGGTAGTGCCTGAGGGAGGGGTTGGGAGAGGTTTGTCATAGTGAGCCCATTGAAAAGAAGCCTACTTTGCCTCTAGCCTGGATTTTATGTTCATAAAGGAACATTCTGAAGAGCAGGAAATTAAAACATTCCATGCAGAGAACAGAATAACAGGGCCTGTTCCTTTTACTGTACAGTTGCCTGCATCAGGGTTTGAATGGAAACTGGCAAATGTACTGCCATATATTATGTGCCCCATTGCAAAGCCGCACACCTTATTCACTGCTTTCACACTAAAAAGACATGCACCATCAAGAGTGGGTTAAAGAATTCTGAAAATGTTAAACTTGCATACTGGCTTGGAAATGCAATACAATCCTTTTTTTTAATAAAGAAAAAATCTGATTAATTAGTCTGTGAGAATCTTAAGGTAGAAAACAAACTAATGATGACCAACCTCTAGTCTTAAATTAAATCATCACTTTGAATCCAAGTCTATCACCAGAAGAGAGACCACATGGACACTTATAATTTGGGATGGTCATTAAATTCAATCCTGTTCCATCAGAAGGTGTTAAAGTAAGCATTTGGTTTAGTGTAGTCAAATACCTCAGCAGTTGAGCAAAGGCACTTTTTTTTTGGTTGGAAATGTTCCTCAACTGGAGAAGGAAAACAGAAAAGTTTAGCCCCCTACTCTAGAAGTAGCACTAAACAAATGCTCCAAGAAAAAGTGCTCTTTTTCAGTGCATCTGTCACACTGATTCAGATGTGCTAAATGCTTGTTTACCAGACTTGGTTCCTTCAGTATTGGTGAATTTTGTTTAAACCCAGAGCCCACAGGCCCACGCTCCTACACAGCAGACTTTACTGAGATGTTGTTAGGGGAACCATCTGGTGTATACAGAAGGGAACATGCTTGGTCTTTTGAGACCTGTTTAATGTTATTACATTGCATTTGCCAATTGTTTCAGGAGAAATTGTTCAATATTAGGGTCATTTCTTCATAATGTTTTTAGCCTTTACTTAAAAAAATATATATAAATACTTATTTTTTCTCTGTCTATGAATTTCAAGATTTACAGAAATACATAATTGTGTGTCTGCAATTAGTTTTTCACAGGTATAGTGTTTTGACTAAATAAGGGGAGTTTTGAACTTTTTAATGTTTTCTGTAGAAAAAGTTGCAGATTATTTATTTCTTCCCTTTTGAAAAATTCAAGACTACTTTTAACCATTGAAAATTAAATAAATCCATATTCCTATATGCATGTCCTTTGTATGTTTACATTCTGTGCGAGAATTGTGTTCCTAAAATATCACTGTGGTTCTCTGTGCACAGCGTGTTGTGTTAAATGGCAGTAAGGGTTTCATGAATACAATTAAAGTTAAGAAGGTGGACATGTTGGCTTTCTTTACTAGTTGCTGTAGGATTGCATTCCATCCTGGGAAGCTCACAATCTCAGCAGAAGATTGTTATATTTCTTACCATAGGCCAGACCCCACGGTGGAGATCGCGTTCATTCGGAGAAAATCCTCCTCCAGTTCTGGTAGTGCCCCACAGAGCCCCATTTCGCTGCAGCCTCCAGTCAATGGGAACAGCCAGTTACTGAGGCCCACCGGTCTGGGACTGCTGTCTCCCCCAGGGAACCTTATTCCAAAGATTTCATCCACCCCTAACACAGGAAGTGAGACTTTGCCCTCTGTGAAACTAAGCCAAGTAAGTGTGCATCTACCAGGGCTCATACAAAAGATATTGCATGCTTATTATTTTTCTCAAGGCACCCATTTCAAGAGATAGGTGCGCTGTTACTGGTTACATACTTCGCATCTCCTTTATTTGTTAAAATGTTTTATATTAGCCTTTATTGATTTTTACCTTTTCTGCTTTGCAACCTCCCTGTTTAGTATGGTGTGCATATTTTTAAATACTAAGTTTCAAAGTCCCTCCCCTCTGTAATTATTATTGCTATTCTATTCTTTCATCCCACATTATGAATCCTGACCAAAAAAAAGTTCATGCAAGTATTAAAAGCAATCAAACAGAACAGAATTTGTTGCAGTCTCTAGGTTCCTGAAAATACCCTGACCTAACATCTCTAACAGTTTAAGTCATTTATTATGTAGGTAGCAAAACGATTCAGGTGAATTACCTTGGAAAAAACACTGACATGCTGAATAAAACACCTTATTATATGATAAATTATCTTTACATTCACGCCCTGAATTTTGTATTTTTAAATATCTGTTTTTTTATAGTCCATTTGCTGCATGACAGGCCAGCAAAATAGCCAGAAGCCAAGTGGTAAGACTGCAATTCAGAGAAGAGCATTGTTTGTCTCACTATGCTTTTTTCTTCCAAGATCCGAGTGGCTCCTTTGAAGAAAGACCAGTCTACTATAATCACACCAGTTACAACTCCTCCAGCTGACTCCAACTCTGGTATTGTTTCCTCTTCTCTTCTTTTTTCTCATTGCGTAGTGCACATTCATTCCAATTCTGTGTAGGACATGGAAAGTTCCCTGTAATAGGACACTGCTTTGTGAGCTTGCTTTTAGGGCTTTTGGTTAAGCTCCTGAAGTCTCACCAGAAGGTCTTATTTCTCCAGGCATTCGGGGCTTTAGCATGAAAGAACAAATGTGGACCATTAAACATTGTTCATATATTTTGAAAAGGTTAAATTCAGAAATTGGCTTGAAAATGCAATTAAAATGCAGTAATGCAACTGTATATGTTTGACTTATTATATATATATAAATATATATATATATATATATATATATATATATATATATATATTTATTTTTCGAATTAACACATTTCAGATTTATTAATCTGTCAGCATGTTAAAGTTAAATTTCTAACTCAGAGCTAATATAATCAACAATCCCCAGCTTGGAAGGTCACTCTGTCTGCTCCAGGTTTAATGAGTGGATTAAGGCTTACATTTACACACAACCCTGTCTCCCTAATGCAGAAGCTGAGTTGTGAAAGAAAGTATCTTTGTGTCACTGTATAATATTTACCAAAGCTGCATGGCGCCGTGCACATTGCTGTGAAATTATTCCAGTTTTCTACTGGTTTATCAAGCTTTTTGCCTCAGTATAAAATTGAATCCTACCTATCTATACATCAAATACATTCCAGCTTTTTAAATTTGAAACTAGGTTGGGGTGAAAACATACAGTACATACATTTCTCTTCTCCAGACATCTCTCTTGTAATTTGCTAGATTTGCACCTATTACAAATTTTGGTAAAGATCAAAACATTTTTTTAAATCAGCATGTAAATGAATTTTGTAGAACTGTGGAAATGTTACAGTACAGAAATAACGATTTCAATCTCAACGGTGTGCCATTGGAGAGTGAAATGCTTGTGCTTATGAAGTCTAATTACGAACTCGAGCCATTGCAACAAATTACTTTTTTCAATCCTGTGAGGAAATGTGAAAGAAAATTATGCCTAATAGATTCTATTTATTTGTATTTATGAGGTAAATAAATATAAATTTAGGGTCAAGATTGTATATTAACACATATATGGGCATGCATATATAAATACCAGATAAATACCATAATACCAGATGAATGGAACAATGCAACTGGCATTATCCTTCACAAGAAAGAAGATAAAGAATATCTGAAGAACTAAGGACCCATAAGTCTACTTCCTATCGTATTCAAAGTATTTACAAAGGTATTAACACCTCACCTTTAAGATTAGTAAGGTGTAGAGAATATGAACTTCCATTGTGCCTGGGCTTTGTTGACTATGAGAAAGCTTTTGATTCAATATATACAAACTCATCAGAGCTCTAAGAGAACGAAAACCTTGAGGAAATCTATATAACAAGATATTAAATATATCTACAATCTGACTCCACCAAGACACTAACATGATCAAGATCTGCAAAGGAGTTTGTCAAGGGGAGACAATCTCTCTAAAACATTCATGACAACTCTTGAAGAAGTGTTCAAGACTTTGGACTAGGAAGAAAAAAGAATCAAGATAAACGAATTTCAAGATAAGATATTCAAGAACTTTTGGGTGCAAGTAAGAAAACTGGACTGGACCAAAGTCATGATCAACAACTTTGTTATAACTAAGAAAATTGAAGTAGATCAAAAGATACTTGAAGGAGTATGTATATATGTGTATGTGTGTATATATATGCAACTAGAAAATAGGTAGGAATTTATAGCATTACACAGGCTGGTAAGGACCACATAATAAGATTTTTTTTTTCCTGCTTTAAGTGTAGGTGGAGTTGCCATAGAAACGAGGCATAGAGAAATAGCTGTAATGAAAAGGTGCTTTTCAGACAATTTAGTTGGTGTTGGACACACAACAGGTTGTGGAGAGGTGAATAATATCCTGCAGAATATAAATTATATATATTTATATACATACACAAACACATACACCTACCTAAGGTTTTAATAACCATTTAAATGTTTTGTTTATCCACATTGAGGTGGCTGCAGTTTTGCAGTGATATGTCTAAAATAACCTTTGTTATGGGTCAGGAGCATATTTTGCTGTGGTGAAGATACAGGGATTTCAAAACATTGGCTTGAATGATATAAATTGCTTTGAGATGGCATTAGTGTGTTTCAATTTATTTACTTTTGTGTTATAGGTCATAAACACAACACCTCTCTGTGTTTAAGATATAGTCATATATTTAATAGCACTCCTGATGTTTTATGAAACATGTGGACCAGTTATCATTAAGTATTGCTGTAGGCCAGATAACGAAGTGGTAGGAAAGCAGTCCTCGGCTTCTTTATGATATTAAACGGCATTCCACACTTGGAACTTTTAGACCTTCTGGGTTTACAATTGATGCATTCTAACCTCTGATACTTAGCACTAATCATAAATAATAATGATAATAATACACATTTTACACTTGTATTTTATTTGTATTGGTCTGGATACTGTGATAATGGAATTCTTGACAGTGATGATGATGATAATGATGATGATGATGATGATGATGATTATTAGTGTTTTTTTGCCCATTTAAATCAATTTCCTACCTGGATTATCATTTACATCAGATACCCAGGTCTGAACAACATTTAGACCATGTCTTGCCATTGCACGCCCACTTCATCCTTTTTCTAAAACAAATGACATATGGAAGTGGGGTGATATTTTGTTATAGATTCTGCTGGAATCACAATGCCTGTTTCAATGTAGGCGTGCATTTGACATGGGCACTATAAGGCCTATTCTGCTTTCTCCGTGGGAAAATAGTAATAAAAAAAGCTACATGTTAAATCGCACTGGGCTGCCTCGAGATAAGAAAGGTCTTCTGTAACTATGTGTCTCCAGGGATGGAAGAAAATAAAGTTAGGCCTCTGAGTTGCTGTATATGGATACAACTTTTTCTTCAATTTTTTCTTTATTCCTTATCTGTCGCTTTTCCTATTGTGTTTATGAGGTTTACCTCTGCATTATTTTAGATTTATCTGTTCTGATTAAGATTTTTGGAGTTGTGACACTTAATAATCAAAATTATAGGTTGAAAGGAACCTCACCTTTGCTTACAGTTAGAGTGGAATATTGCAATGTTGTTAGACAATGTTTGTTTATTTTCCATTCTTGCTTTCTTTATAAAAGCACCGAAACTATTCCTGGACTTGCCTTTATTCGGCACAGTCAGGAATCATATCTAAATCTTACTTAGCCTCTCTCTAATCCCCTGATACTGTGTATTTCAGTATTACAGCACTTAGGTTAGGTAAAAATGATGCTTAAAAATGTACAAAGGCAGGGAGGCCCAGATACCGTTTGGAAAAATTCCACACTCGTTTACACTGACACACTAACCTGGATAATCTCCATTGTAAAATCATCGTTTGGGGAAATTAGTCTTTTAAAACACCCGTCTGTGCTCGCACCTACGTGTGTGTAAATTACATCAGTTTGTTCTGGGTTCAATGTCTTTATTTAGCTACAGGAAAGAGAGAAGGGGGAGAAAAGTTCCATCTTGCCATTAAGAGAACTTAAGACTATCAACACCCTTTTGAGCAGTTCCTTACAGTGTGTCTTTTTAAAATCCAATTGCAATGCACAAGATTCATTTCATTCCCATGTTCTCACCTTCGGTTTCACTGAAGCTATTAAAAAATAACAAATATCTAGTCCCATCATGTGATGGAACCTCATTGGATGGGCAGTTACTCAATACACCATAATATTACACCTTTCCCCAGCTATTTATAACACACTGTGCATAATTGATCTAATGCTGAATAGTATAAGCTTCTGACAGACGCACACAAAACTATTGACACCCCTCCGATAAAAGGGGTTGTGATACTTTGTAAAGCCTTTAGGGCGATTCTGCTATTCTAAGAATGTTTCCAATGTAGAGCTTTAAACAATAAAGAGATATTTTGCCTCCTGAATTTAATTGGGGGGGTGGGGGTGGGTGAGATCCTTGCATATCTTTCTAATGTGTGTGTGGACCAGTTAGCTCCAGGCCATGTTTGTGTGCAGTTTGGCAGTTTCTCATGCCTGGTTAGAGTTATTTATGTTGTTCATTACCTCAGGAGAAACTGCTGCAGAGATGAATACAAGATACAGAGAAATATAATTCCAAAGCCAACTTTGTTGGAGAGAGTATAGATGTTCAATGGCTAAGCAGTGCTTTCTATGTGTGTATGTGTGTGTGTGTGTGTGGTTTTGCATTTCAGAGATGCATGATAAATAAAAAATGTTTCTCTTATTTGTAAATAAATCGATACAAGATAGGAACATCTTGCTCACTGGAGGAAGAGTAGCCGGCAACTACTATGTTGTGGGTGGATTGTTCTTGACTGATTTAGAGGTGAGCCAAACTTCATCCTCTTCAGCCCCTCTTTAATAGTCAAAATTTGCAAGTGCAATCTTGCAAATTTGTGGGAAAGCTCATTGATTGAGCTTCACATACAAACAGAATTTTGTTTTTTCAATGGTTTTGCTAACTCATCGGAAAAGAAATGCGCTGGAAAGATGTAATTTATAATTTACTTTTATATTTTGGTTGCCATGTTTAAATAAAAAGATCGTTGCTGACTGGAAGGAGTTAATTTTTTATTTTTATTTTTAAAGTGTTGAGGGTGATTACAGGAATGTCACACAGACAAGTTAAAGGAAATTAATCTTAGTTGCTGAACAGAGGAGAATGTGAGGAGACTTGATTTAAGTATTGAGAATCCTAAAAGAAAGTGAGTGTCTACAGGAAGGTCTTTTTAATGCCCAGCGAAAAACAGACGTCGCAAATGAAAATTAAACACAGGTGCAGGATTTAAAAATGCAGGTTCTGCTTCATGAGACAAACTACCTAGCATGTATTTGAAGTGATGTCTTAAGGTTATTTTGTGAAAAGGCTGGATCAAATTTGTATGTGGGGTTTTATTTCTAGAAACACCAGATGGGCCTAATCATTTCCGATAGTTTGTGACCTTTCATGACCTTATGAATCTGAAAAAATATATATTTCTCAATATTTCACAGAAGGACATATGTAGTTTTGTCACCTTTGGCATTCGTTTGGCATAATGCTGTGCACTCCATATTTTCGGAAGTTCTGAAGGGCTTATACAAATTACGCTTTTGATCACTTGTGGCTGTGTGTTCTTTTTCTGTTACTATTTTAGAGTTATTGCCTGGGTGGGATATTATAATCATCATTAACCTTAGACAATGAATAATCTGCCTATTTTTACTATTTTATTCTTATAGTGGTTTCATTTCACAACACACCAGAACACCAGAAGCAGTGGGATGCTATAAAATAAATGCACGTATTCAGCCTGTCAAAGAGACCCTTGAAACATTTTGCTTGTTTTAAAAGCTCCATGGAGTGAATCACAACCTGCCCCAAGAGCTGCATTGGGAGAGGTTTGAAAAGATCTCAGCAATATCTGACACATCCAATATATTTTTTTCTTAAAGGACTGCAATATGAAATAGCTTTAACTCCCACCACAGAATCCAGCCATGCCATCATGACAGCTTCAGTTTCACCTTTTAAATTAACCTTATATCCTTTGTACACTGTGTTTTGTCTAAATTCCATGTTTTCTTACCAGTTTACTTTGTTTCTTGAGCACAGTACTTTTGGATTGGGATGTATTGCCTTCCACTAGGAAGATCGTGAAACATGCATTTGCTTCAGGGAATGAATGACCTTTTGCAGAACAATATTTGCTTATTGTAACTACACTGACAAATTGAAATATTGGCTGTGTGTATTTTGCATCAACCTGTGGGGATTCCCTTCCGAAGTGAAAAATGCATAGGTTTCTTTTGCTAGAGAACTCTTGCAATTAAAAACATTCAATTAGTGAATCTGGTCATGGGTATATATTTGAGATTATTTAATTTCACTAATGATCCCATATAATGCTGTTATAGTTGTGTGTTCATTCAATTTAAAGGCTTTATATTGAGTCTGTTTTAATTACAGTACCACTGCTCCATAAGCAGCAATATCTGTTTTGCTGATAACAGGGCATCTCTATATTTTTTTGATAGCTGAGGATTTATTTTACACACTTGCATTTCACGGATTTATTAATCTGATTTGATGGTAATTTCTGGAGATCCTATTACCACGTTGTCTCCAAGGGCTACCATGGATGCTTAATGTTTTTGACACAACCAGTGATGTGGGCCTGATTAAAATTAAACCTCCATCCGCACAAGCATTTACAACAGGCAATTCCTGGTAACTTTTCCCACTATAGTTTCAGGCCCCACAAGGTACCTCGGCAAGGAATGCAATCAAATTCTGAGGAACTGTGTGGGTAACGTTCTTGTCATCCCACCTCCTGCATCCTTATATCCCCATTAGAATCGAATGCATATAGTTGATCAATTGTTGAACTTCACATGGGTTTAACCATGTTTAACTTCATAAAGTCTGCCATAGAGTCATTTAATTTCAAGACAAAAGGAGAAAGAGTAATGAAGAATAACCACCTAACCTTGAATCCAAATGTGTCATATTTAATTTATACAAATGCATTCTTATTCACAGTAGTACAAGTGATTATACTCTAGACTCCTCTGTTTTTTCATTTTTAATGATCTTTCTACCAAATAAATATATTGCTTTTTTCAAATAAATTTCAGTTTTGACATTGAATGCCTTTTACTTTAAATGCTTTAAATTTCTTTCTTCCTTTCTTGTGAACCGATTTATTTTGTTGTTGCTGAAAGGAAAATGTTTTATCTGCAGCCAAATGGAAAAATGGTATTACTCGACCTTAAGACTTTCTTGACCTTAAGTAGGACATTTTTTTTTTTTAATGTAGTTTTCCTAAGAATTGTGCTCATTTGATACAGGAGGAAATCAAAAAGCTTAGAGTGAATGCGTCTGCCTAGAAAAATCATTAAAATCACACTTTGTACATTGCAAGACATGCAATTAATCAGCAACGAGGACAGAATCTCTCCTTTATCATCCAGAGACCCTTATTTAGAAACCACCGACATTTCATTTCTCAAAAGAAAAGAAAAGTGAAAATTAAAAACAGCATGAGCCCAAGCAAAGGAAGTAACAGAAATTTTCTCTCCCAATGTTTCTGTAGTCTGTAATGGCAATATATGGTATTTTGCAATGAGTGAAATGACTATTTAATATTCTGTCTACCTATAAACTGCTTCTTGCTGGTTTTATTTTAGCAATTAAGGATTAAAGGGAGAAAAATAAATATTGATGACTGCTAGTAATGCCCCATCACTATTCCTGAAGTCCTTTCACATGAAATGAAGCCTCTTTAAAGCAGTTTAATGGCCTGTTTAATTAAATTCACCAACTTTTAATTTTCCTTGTGTTACATTTAGTGCAGAATCCTTGATAATTTACTTCCTTCTGTTGCAAGTCACTTTCCATGAAACTACTCTTAATAAGTAAAACAGCATCAGGTGGGATTCATTTTAGCCTTGCACGATGCTCTGAAGCTCATTGGTGAAACATTTTACTCCGATGTTCATCCAAAACTATCTGCCTCCTTTTCAACTTTTCATCCTGGAACAAGCTAGTCTGAAGCGACATTTGCAAAACCAGAATGAGTAAGAAATGGTCATGTGGAATAAAATAGGTGTAAGGCCGGGATTGCTCTATGTACTGTCACTATTCCCACTAAATAAGAATTATCTCAGTTTAAAATCATGTGCATTTTGTTGTGACGCACATGACAATGGTTACTTTTTGGGAATGTAATTTTCTGTTCATTTGTTTTGTATGGATATCAAATCATTGATCATGTACTTCCAGGTTTTGCCCCTTAAGAACAGAATCTGTCATTCATTTATGGAGTAACTGGTTGCTAGCTGCTAGTGTAAAGCAGTGCTACATGTACGATTTATTAACTGACCAGCAATTTAATATTCTCGGATTGTAAGTAGGGAATGTGAGTTCGAGAACACGCAAAAAGGAGAATTTCCGGTGCCTCTGTATGTATGAAACAGAAATCTGCAGAATCATCAGCGTAGTTCCACCATCCCTGTTGGTTATACACACCTCACAGAGAACTGCAGAGGTCAGACTGAGACACTGAAATGCGGCAATGTGACTAAGAGTACGTTTACCGCTGAGTTTCTGTGCTGCTGAAGTTGGTGAAACTTTGAAGGAGAGCTCTGAAGAAGAGCCGGGTTTTGAAAACCGGACAGATGGCAAATCACAAACTGTTTGTGAAGGAAGCGATGGAGGCGGCACAAGCGACTGCCAGACTGCTCACTTGGAAGGTGTTGAACATCCTGCTTGTTGTGTGAATATATTAATACAAAAAACAGCCAAGGAATTCCATGTCAAACAAATTAATTTGAAAGACACTCTCTCCCATTGTTTTTTTGGTTGTTGTTTTGTTTTTTTAAACCTCCAACATAAATGCAACAGGAAAGAACAAAGTTTTCATCAAGTGGCTGAAAGTAGAGTATTGGTTGTGCTACTCTGGGATACCTCTCGACGCTATAACACAGTGGTGTATTGGGAATAACACATTAGTGCCACAGTTATTAAAAGTGTTCTTAAGCCCTTTGATAAAGCATTGTGTTATGTACAATGTCTGATGCCCTTGTGTTTTCCTCTCATTGAAAAACCCTGGAAGAATCTCGGAGAACAATTGGGAAATGAAACAACATCCTGAAGATCATTTTGAAATTCTGCTGATCTATCCGATCCATGAAAATGTGAAACAATGGACTGAAATCTCAATGTGAATATATAGTCTGAGCAGTTGGAATCCAATGGGCAATCCAAATGCAGAGAGTTGTGTTGCATGCAACTATTATTTTTTTTGTAATGTTTTTTTTGATTGACAAGCAATGCTTGATAGTTCAGGTTTTTTCCATTGCCTTCATAGACAATTAAGAGTTGATTATCTGAAGCATATTAAAGCTGCCTTTCATCATTTTCAGCACTCATGTTGCTATTCTGCATGGCTTTGCTGGAATCCAGATGTTAGACACCCACTCCCCATGCATGCAGCACACCGTTGTTTAGTGAGCAGCACATTTCAGGGCTCTCTTCATGAAAGTTAGGAATGGAACATCTGGGATTGTGGGCACCATCTGGGTTTGTTATATATATATATATATATATATATATATATATATAAAATATAGTTTATTAAACTTATTTTTCCCAGACTAGGGAATATATGAATATAGACATTTTGAATCTCTGGTCACATGGAAATACATTTTTTCCCCCCTCACTGTTTCTCTCTTAACATTGTGTTTGAAGCCTCCGTGTTGACTGCTTTTTACAGAGGTGATGTCTGGCAGCCAGGCCGACGGCTCATCTGCACACAGGAAGTTCTCTCTTCATTCGGCCAGTCGATTACAGTTTGCGAAGTTGGAGGAGGTGTGTTTTTCTTACTCTACCTATTGCAATGCACAGTTGCTCCCATTAATTTGTCTAATGAATGGGGTTTTAAATCACTAGAGCACCGATATTAAGCAATTTTAATTAATGTTTAAAGATCTTCCAGTCAAAAATTAAGATCTCTCCCATTTACAACAACAACCACATACTTTCATACAACAAAGTCTACACCTTAATAAACCGTTTTCTTCACCATTATACCATGCATTTTTATTATTTTATTAAGCACAAAATGAAACTGGAGTTTGGGGGGCAACAGTTCATTACTGCTGCTTAAATCATGCTTTGCCTGTATGGTTATTTTCCATTTGCCCAGTTGCATTTTAATTTAATTCTGTAACACATGTATTACCTCACTGTCAGCCTTAGCCTTGTGGGGGCTTTTCATGTGTTAAAATTAATAAGTCACAGTTTAATACTCTAGGTTTACTCCATGCAATATATTTCCTTTGTGCTTTTGTAAAGTAACCCCTTAGTCAATGTCATTTTTTTTAAATTTAGAACATTTATATTGATTACTTTGTATTTGAAAAGATTCTCTGTTAAACCACCTTTCATATAAGGTAAACAATATTTATGGATTAATTGTAATCCAAAATACATAATCAAGTGCAAGGTAAAGGAGATACAAAACACGGACATATTTAAATGACCCTGTGATGATACATTTCCTATAGTCATAAAGATATTACCTGGCTTGTGGGAAGAACAAACCCAGAGAGTTCTTGACCAGTGCTGGGTGAAATCAAGGTTGTTCACAGAGTTGTGCATAATGCTATGTGACATTGCAACCTTTTGATAGGCAAATCACTCAATAAACTATTATTATGTGGCGCTCATGTGGTTGAACTTTAATCGAACACTGTGGCCCATTCAGTGTGCGCTGTTACAGCATCAGGCTGCATGGCTCTGCCTAGTCCCGTTGCGGAAAATTAATTTACACGGATAGAGTACATGGATATCCTTGGCATAAAACTAACGTTAGGAGTTTCTGCTTTGAGCATCGCAGTCTAGAGCATTCTTCCATTGGAAGGATGATGAAAAGGTAGGGTTTTGACATCAGACACATTTCACAGCAGCTACTGGTTGGCGTATGTGAAATATTGCAAAGATGACCAAGAAAATAAAGAAAATTGAAAAAGGAAATTGTGGTTCAAGTACATATAAATATTTTTTTTTATTCATTAACCATTTTCTGTAACTGTCCGCTTGTTTGTGTGTGTTTAAGCAGGTATTTATTATGTTATAATCTGTTAATTAACACTGTTTCCCTCTCCACCTGAAGGCTCTCGGGTATCTGGGTATAAATCCTACAGACGCACAACAGCGGACTTTGAGGGAGCAATTGCAGATTGACACAGAAGGGACAGTGGCTTTTGGAGGTAAGCAAGTAGCTCTGAAACCATGCTACTACTTATTAAGTGTCTCTGCAAATCTGTCCTTGCTTTGTGCTTCCTTAATGTGCTAGATAGTGTCCCAGCCTTGTTGAGACATTCTGTCTCTGGTTAGGTGTTTTTTTAAAGGAGTACGTTTTTCATTGTCACTTACCTCCAACACCCTCTGATGTAAAGCATTCCTGGTTAGTGTTTCTTAGCACAGAGGCTATGGGTGCTGAAGAAAAGCCTTATTTGCTGTATATAAAGAAATCTAACTTCTGGGGAAGCAAAGACATTGTAAGAATGTATTCATGTGCAAAGTTGTCTTCCATTTGTCTCTTAATAATCTCCCTTGTGTGTAATAATGAGATCATTGGACAACAACTTTAAGTTTTCCCTGACATATTAAAATGGCATATGCACTTCCATTTGGTGTCATATATACATAAATGTTAACCTTTAAACAGGCACAGCATGTACTGCAGATGGAATCAATTTTTTCTTTCTACATCTACAGCCTTAATATAACTTGTCTTGGACTTCAGACGTTATATCTCCCACAATAAATGAATGAATTCAAGAACCCCAGGGGTCGCTTAAAGACACATTTTGTATTTACATTCAAATCAGTGTTACAGTTCTGATGCTATAAGGAAGAAAAAAATCCCACATGTGTGTGATTACTACAGTGTAAAGTATAGCTTTGCAATGCTTTCAATCAGCATTTTTGACTAAGAGATTTTCTTCACACATGGTAGTACTAGGATATTTATTGTGAAATGTTGTGCTTTCTGTGTAGATTTTCAGCAAGTTACCAGAGAGCTGTTCAAGTTGCAACTTGATGAGGCAGGGCTGGGTCATGGCTTGACACAATCTGCAGCAAATGATCTTACAAGCCTTTTAGAACCTGCTGCACATCAACAGGTACGTACTGTGATCGCAGCTGGAAGTCTGTTATTTATAGCTAAGTATTCATTATTTTTTTCACATAGAAACTGAAATGGATGTTTGGAAGACGTGCTGTTCAATCCAAATTAGCTTATGCAGTGCTTGTACACGAATTGGCAGGGAGGGTGAAGTAGAAACTCGTCTACGTACAGAATATTTGATGCTTTTTGCTAGATCAAGTGCATCTGATTGTAAGCAAAGATATGAAAGCACTGAGCAAACCTAATCATGTAGTATGAAATCATCAGATCGGAACTGATCAAAAGGCAAATTAAAGGCTGCGTGCTTTGCTTGTGTCTCACATCTTGTTTCAAGAAGAATTTGCAAAGCATTCTCTTCCTCATGTACCAGCTATGAAGTCAGTGAAATGGTTTTATTTCTGAACTGCTGATGTTTTTGTAACCAGGTTTCTGCATCCAATTCTGAGGATCTGGGTGAAATGGAAGGACTGAGAAAGGACCATATTGGGGCTTTAAGGGAGGTGAAGCGACTGCAGGTAAATGTGCTCTTAGACTTGTACGTAAAGTAGAGGATCCACTCTATAGTATCTGCACACCTGCTGTTATCTGTTATGCATAAATATAATTCACTTAAAAGTTTATGAAGTGAGCATTTCCATTTGTGCTATTGAGGTCATCTTAACAGTGTCTTCTGTAACTATTTGTACGAAAAATAATATTCATTTTGATAATACTGGCGTGTTGAACTGGACTGAAAATGATTCACCGTTATTTAGTTCACAATGTGCAGTGCTGGACCTGAGAAGACATTTCAAAAGATCTTACATAAATTGTTATTCCACACATCAGGAACATTTTTTGTATATTCGTTGTGGAGTAGTCGGTATGATGGTGGTAGGCCGTGCATCGTTATCGCTGGTGTCTGGACATAGTGGCAGCCAGAGCTCCGAGAGACTTTAAGCTAGTGCATCAAGTGTAAGATTTCCACAATGAACCACAAACAGTGAAGAAAACTTTTGTATGAAGATTTATTCAATTGTATGTAAGATACAACACCAAGAGCTTATAATATAGCTGTTAGCATACTGTGAAAATGTCCAGTTTTTTTAAGTAGCTAAGTATTATATTCAGAATATCAGCAACCTTGTCATTATCCTATTTAAAGTATTAACCTATACATGTATACATAGTATTACCTATACATTTAAAAGTATTGAAACCAAGGATTGGTTTGAGAACCCTTTATAAAATCCTTTAAATTAATGATATTTTTTTATTTATGCATTTTTATTTTTTATTATTAAAAGGATCAGTTGACAGAATCAGAAAGACGACGCCTTCAGATGCAAGAAGAGCTGAAGAAAGTGAAACAGGTAACATTATTTTTGAATTTGGAGTGTTTTCTGTTGACGGACAAATCCACAGCATGAGTGACATCAGTGCCCATTGCTACTAACAGTAACACCACAAGAGGGAGCTCTGTTTGCATGCGTTGTCATGAAGTTCAGGTCTCCTGTGTCATGGGACAACACACTACACTGCACTACAACCACTGACAGTCTGTCATGCTCAGAGGGACTCATTTAAAATGAATGCAGCAACACAAACCTTATCCAGAAGCAGAGCAATGCATCAGAAGCTGAAATAATCCTTAAAGTGCTGAAGGCTAAAGTTGAAACCTTGACCATGCTTTTGTTTTTACTGCATACTAGTGCATATGAAGAGAATAAACAGAAACACACACATATATATATATATATATATATATATATATATATATATATATATATATATATACGTATATACGTATATACGTATATACATATATACGTATATATATATACATATATATACATATATACGTATATACATATATATATATATATATATCTGTATATGCAATATAACCCCTGAGTAACTAGATTTAATATATTTGGTTTAAAAAATATATCAAGCTCATGCTAAGAGTTTTCATGTTTTCATGATCAGAATATCTTAACATAAATATAATAATAATATATTTCCTTCTCGTGTCTTGGAATTCCAGTTTCAGGAAATTACACTTGAAACCTTATGCCACAGCTTGTGTGCTCAGGCTATTTCTGACAGTTTGCTCTACTTCTGATTAAAATCATCCATCTTGGCAAATTACATATAATAAAGAAGACACCCTGCGGCACATTTGCCCAAAACAGTGTAGATTACAACAGAACATTAACAATTATGTTTAGAATTGTTTATGTGACCTAATTTGTCTTGGGCTTATAAATAACTGGTACTTCTGGTATTTCCAGTTATGGAGTCTTCCTTTTCCCTAAAAATGCTGTGGGTTTCCTGGTTTCTTCATATTTTGCATTTAATCAGAAGAGTTCTTGATTTGATGCGTGTGATAAGACATTGTTCGGCAATAAGTCTTTAAGAGTGTGGTCGGTGATTACTAAGTAAGCAAAACAGAAAATACTTTATTACATTAGTAAAAAAACAACGTATTATTCAGTTTTAATATCTGACTTAATGGTTTTGAAATTGGTATAAATGTATGATTGAGCATAATGCACTCTTGTTTTGTATTATTAAAAATGTAATATTCAAAAGTGTATTTATTTTTCTTTATCCAGAGAAGAAGTTTTTACACTATTAACAAAAATAAAGTACAATTATGTTCCTGCTGTGTCATAAGAATATGAGGAATTTTACAAATGCTTTGGAAGAGTCATCAGTTTAATTACTGTGCTTTTTTCAGCAGTGGCAATTTAAAAATTTTAAAGCCAATTTTAAATACGAAATCATATTTGTTTTTACTAAATTTTGTACAAAAGAGCATACGGATATATGTCAAACAGCAGCTTTTCAAATATAAAATAACACACAGTTAATTATGTATTACTTAAATTTAACACAGAAGAAAGCTATTATGAGTTGCATTAAAAAAAAAAAGAATCCCTTTAGAATTTAATACAGACAGCACTCCTGTCAAACATGTTGAAGTTTCTAGCAGAATTATGCATTGAAAAGAATTTAAAAATTCACGTTCTCTTATCCCTTAAAGGGTCTATTACATGAATATATATATGTAAACTAACTACCTTATTTCCATATAAGTATTAAGATTATGTGTACTTTGAGTGCTATATCATGTCCTTGAGCTCCTCTTTTAATGATAAAGAATTTTTAAAGCAGTCTCCTTCAGCTGCTTTACAAGTCGATGCAAGGTGTCTGTGTGATGTCACTCTCGGGAGGCCGCTCACTCCCACAGCCCAGAAACAACTCTTAACTGGATGCGACCGAGACTTCCTCATGCATTGGCTCTATTTATATTAATTAATCATTAAAGGCTGATCTCCAGCCAGCAATAAAACAATTGGACAGTAGACTGGTAAGTGTTAATACTGTTTTTGTTTAAATAGAAAATACTGCTTAGTAAGCCTTTAATGACACAAATGTCCTGTATAGGTTGTTCAGATGGCGATTAAAAACTCTGTACTAGGTAACATATGCCTGTTCACACCTATGGATTACCTATAGATAATCTTCCTCCTCCTCCTCCTCCTCCAGTACTGTGCAGTACTGTGTTTGACCGTCTGAGGTCTCTGTGTCCTACAGATCCTACAAGTCATCCGGTTACAAAATATCAGGCTTTTAATCAAACTGGCTGGTCAGCAAGGCATCAAAGGTTTTTTGTACCGATGCCCAAAGGGCTAAAGATTAGTCTTTCTCAGAAGTGAATTAAAAGCTTCGAGTACTGTGGGATACAAGCACAGGGGGCTTTGGAGCACTGGGGTTGGTGATAAGCTGTACAGAAATTATACAGACTGATTGTTATTGTAGAAAAAATAAATAAATGGAAACAAAAATAAACAACGAAACAAAACAACAAAAGCACCGTGCGGGAAGATGGCTGTTTTGTGCAGCACTTTATCTTCGTGTCCCAATATGGTGGTGAAGAGCTCCCCTGTCATGTGCTTTCCTTTATTTTTTTCATACTGTATGCATAGTAAATGGTATTAGGTTTTGCAAGAGAGAAATACTTGTGTGGGTGTTGATGCTGTGAAGTGATCCAACCCCCCAGGCTGATTTGAAGTGTAGATCTCTTCAGATGGGATTGCATTATCATGTCATTGAAATGATGGATCAAGGCCTCAGTTCTTGGTCGCTTCCATGATTAAATTCTTAGGCAGAGGAGTAGGGCTGAATGAAAGCTGTGCTTCCAAGGGCTTGTTCCACAGGGGAAGTGATTGGATGTGTGTCTGCACCTCTTGAAGGCTAGGTACATAAAGCATGGATAGGGGGTTCATTTTGGGAATCCCACTCCCCCTTTTTCTTGGCTCATGACATTCTCGCTACACAACCTCTCTGTACAGCTCATTCACCAAACTTACATCTTGAATATTTTTCACAAAGTGTTCACTGTACTCTGTATGTCTTTTGTCTTGTTTTCTGTCCTCAGAATCATGTAGTTAACATAAAACGTATTTCTTTCCTGACTATCACTATACTAATAGATATCAAGATTATACATAGTCCCATTCATTCAGAGTGGCATTCAGTTATGACGCTGCTAAAATAGATTTTAAGTTAGAAAATGAAGTACTCTTCTCTTGAGGTTCACTGTGATGAACAGAGGTGGGGAAATTGCAATTCACCTGCTACAGTTTCACAGGAGCAACAGCAAAAATAAAGGTATACAGGAACCTGTGTCAGTAACACTTCATTCGATGTGCTGAAAAACTGTTGAAAAGAAAACATTCTAGGCTGTTCCTATGAGATCGAAACAATAAGATATTCAAGATGAGTTTTCATTTTCCTAGCTGACCTGGTTGAATGCTAGGTCAAAGGAGAGGTGGTGAATTTTGAGTTTGTGTCTGTCGGATATGTATTTATTCAAAGGGCTTACATAACATCTCTTGTTCCTTCTGCTGAGAATCCCAGTGTGTATCATTGAGCTGTAATTGCATAGATATGGATACAAATGGAAAGTATGTCCATAGTCCTAATGTTTCAATATAACGCTGATGCTATTGGTAGGAAAAGTTATAATCTACATACAAAACTAATAACTTTGTGTGTCTTTTTTTGTTTGTTTTACACTCTTACACCAGTTTACTTTTCAGCAGTTGTTTAATGTTGGCTAAGAATTCATTTTATAGCTCCATTGAAGTATATTATCTAACTTGTACATTACAAGGATGGTGCTACAGTTAAAATATACCTCGATCAGCCATAACCACTGACAGGTGAAGTGAATAACACTGATAATCTCATTATCATGGCACTTGTCAGTGGGTGGGATATACAGTGAGGGAAAAAAGTATTTGATCCCCTGCTGATTTTGTACGTTTGCCCACTGACAAAGAAATGATCAGTCTATAATTTTAATGGTAGGTGTATTTTAACAGTGAGAGACAGAATAACAACAAAACAAATCCAGAAAAATGCATTTCAAAAAAGTTATACATTGATTTGCATGTTAATGAGTGAAATAAGTATTTGATCCCCTATCAATCAGCAAGATTTCTGGCTCCCAGGTGTCTTTTATACAGGTAATAAAAATATAATATAAAAGACACCTGTCCACAGAAGCAATCAATCAATCAGATTCCAAACTCTCCACCATGGCCAAGACCAAAGAGCTGTCCAAGGATGTCAGGGACAAGATTGTAGACCTACACAAGGCTGGAATGGGCTACAAGACCATCGCCAAGCAGCTTGGTGAGAAGGTGACAACAGTTGGTGCGATTATTCGCAAATGGAAGAAACACAAAATAACTGTCAGTCTCCCTCGGTCTGGGGCTCCATGCAAGATCTCACCTTGTGGAGTTTCAATGATCATGAGAACGGTGAGGAATCACCCCAGAACTACACGGGAGGATTTGTTAATGATCTCAAGGCACCAAGAAAACAATTGGTAACACACTACACCATGAAGGACTGAAATCCTGCAGCGCCCGCAAGGTCCCCCTGCTCAAGTAAGCACATGTCCAGGCCCGTCTGAAGTTTGCCAATGAACATCTGAATGATTCAGAGGAGAACTGGGTGAAAGTGTTGTGGTCAGATGAGACCAAAATCGAGCTCTTTGGCATCAACTCAACTCGCCGTGTTTGGAGGAGGAGGAGGAATGACCCCAAGAACACCATCCCCACCGTCAAACATGGAGGTGGAAACATTATGCTTTGGGGGTGTTTTTCTGCTAAGGGGACAGGACAACTGCACCGCATCAAAGGGATGATGGACGGGGCCATGTACCGTAAAATCTTGGGTGAGAACCTCCTTCCCTCAGCCAGGGCATTGAAAATGGGTCGTTGATGGGTATTCCAGCATGACAATGACCCAAAACACACAGCCAAGGCAACAAAGGAATGGCTCAAGAAGAAGCACATTAAGGTCCTGGAATGGCCTAGCCAGTCTCCAGACCTTAATCCCATAGAAAATCTGTGGAGGGAGCTGAAGGTTCGAGATGCCAAACGTCAGCCTCAAAACCGTAATGACTTGGAGAGGATCTGCAAAGAGGAGTGGGACAAAATCCCTCCTGAGATGTGTCCAAACCTGGTGGCCAACTACAAGAAACGTCTGACCTCTGTGATTGCCATCAAGGGTTTTGCCACCAAGTACTAAGTCGAAGGGGTCAAATACTTATTTCCCTCATTAACATGCAAATCAATTTATAACTTTTTTGAAATTCGTTTTTTTTTTTTTTTTTTTTTGTTATTCTGTCTCTCATTGTTAAAATACACCTACAATTAAAATTATAGACTGATCATTTCTTTGTCAGTGGGAAAACGTACAAAATCAGCAGGGGATCAAATACTTTTTTCCCTCACTGTATTAGGCAGCAAGTGAGCATTTTGTCCTCAAAGTTGATGTGTTAGTAGCAGGAAAAATGGGCAAGCGTAAGGATCTGAGCGACTTTGACAAGGGCCAAATTGTGATGGCTAGACGACTGGGTCAGAGCATCTCCAAAACTGCAGGTCTTGTGGGGTGTTCCCGGTCTGCAGTGGTCAGTACCTATCAAAAGTGGTCCAAGGATGGAAAAGCGGTGAACCGGCGACAGGGTCATGGGCAGCCAAGGCTCATTGATGCACGTGGGGAGCGAAGGCTGGCCCGTGTGGTCCGATCCAACAGATGAGCTACTGTAGCTGAAATTGCTGAAAAAGTTAATGCTGGTTCTGATAGAAAGGTGTCAGAACACACAGTACATCGCAGTTTGTTGCGTATGGGGCTGCGTAGCCGCAGACCAGTCAGTGCGCCCATGCTGACCCCTGTCCACTGCCGAAAGCACCTACAATGGGCACGTGAGCATCAGAACTGGACCACGGAGCAATGGAAGAAGGTGGCCTGGTCTGATGAATCACGAGTTTAAGGTGTTGACTTGGCCTCCAAATTCCCCAGATCTCAATCCAATCGAGCATCTGTGGGATGTGCTGGTCCGATCCATGGAGGCCCCACCTCGCAACTTACAGGACTTAAAGGATCTGCTGCTAACGTCTTGGTGCCAGATACCACAGCACACCTTCAGAGGTCTAGTGGAGTCCATGCCTCGACGGGTCAGGGCTGTTTTGGTGCAAAAGGGGGACCTACACAATATTAGGCAGGTGGTCATAATGTTATGGCTGATCGGTGTATATTTTACAGTGTCATCAGTATAATGGGGTTCATTGTTTATATGTATGTTACATGTTACGAGCACGATGGGTCGAATGGCCTCCTCTCGTTTGTAAACTTTCTTATGACGCAATCCCTCTCTGAATTCAGTAGAGTGTATAAATACCCCATACTGGGAGACCGATCTTTTGGTGTAGCGGGTTTGTCGCTCTGCTGCGTGGGGCTGTGTGGAGTAGTAGCAAGGAGACAGCAAGGTTCGAATACAAGGGGGGGCTCCGACCTGCAAACGCTACATCAAGATAACAGTATCTGATGACAGTTTCATTAATGGATAAGAACCTGCTCCAAAACCAGATACAAGCTTTTTTGTTTTAGAAATTTCAGAAGGTGGCACAGATGGCTTTTTATTTGTATTTTATTTTATTTTTTTCGTTCTTTCATTGTGACAGTCACGTTGATTTCAAAATCCAGAGTGCTTCAGCTCGACATTAGCCAGTTGTGAATTACTGTCCCTGCGGTAAATCACAATACAATCTGGTAAATGCTGGCCTGTCTCTCTCTTCCTTTTCAAGAAATGCAAAGCGGGTACAGTGTGACCTGTCAATGCAAATGTGATGTCTCCATGCATCTCAGTAGCCAAATTTGAAGTGGTTTGGGGTATTGCTTTGATGTTCCCGTAGCAGATAGAAGACCTTGCTAATTAATACATCAAAGTACAGAGTCTTTACAAGGTTGAAAATTGGCTCTTGGAATCAGGAACACATTTAACATGAGCTAAAAATTAAAAGGAACATTTGAAAAGAAAATGAAAAGTATTTTTCACATATTAAGTTAATTTCTTACAGCAATTGTCCCTGTGTCCTTTGGTGTCATTCTTCCAACCTGATGAGGGGAATGAATGTGTTCACTTGAAAAGTTACAGGGGCACTATAGTGGAGAAAGCATTAAAAAAAACTTGACATAACACAAGAAAGGGATTTTAAAAATGTTATTATTGTTGGTTTATATAGAAAAGGGACCTGCACACAGGGCTGTGGAATTGGAACTGGAATTACTTTGTTTAAACATGAGACTGGATAATAAGTGACATTTTTTCTCAAGGTCGTTGTGATATGACATCCCATTTTCAGTAGCTCACTCCTGTGCTGCTGAGCTGGCTACTCCTGTCACAGCTATGAACTTCTATTGTACCATACTGTGTTCTGTTTGTTATACAATATGACAAGAGGGAGGGAGAGAGAGAAAAAATAAACTAAAAACAACTACCAGTGCAGTAGAGTGTGTCTAAGGATGTTTTAATCCACAACAATCTTTTTCTATTCATTCTGGAGTCTAAACCGGGCTCCTTTGGCTAGCACACCCCGGTTTCCTTGATTTTTCATGGTACACTTTTCATTGGAGTGACAGGCAGACAGAGAGCTTCATCAACATCAAAAGCATTCAAGCTATTAAGCTTATTACACAAGCCAAATGAAGTCCAGTCCTTCTCAGTGTTTCGTGTGGCCTGTGAAGGGCAGGCAGAGAAATAACTCTTGCATGACTTCAGGTCTTTCAACATGTGTGAGGGGGTTTATGAAGTGAACTGCATCCGTTCTCTCTCTCTCGGAAAACCCCCCCACAAAAAACAATATGGTAGGAATTAATGTGCAAGAAGAAACATGTTCATGAGACATTAAAACTGTATGTTTCACAACACAACTTATTACAAGCACCTGGGTCTTCTCTTGCTATTGGTCTTGAATATAAAAAGATGTAACGCATTTGCCAAACTGTTGAGTACTTAACAAATTTGATTTCAGTATTCAATAGATTTATGTAGTGTAATTTACAAAGTTTTATGTAAATTGAAGTGTAATATACATTTTAAAGCATTTTAAGAAATAAGTAAAACACATATGTATTAATTTTGCAGGCCATATACAGTATTTAATCACAAACGCCGCCTTAAAGCTTTTTCCAGTTAGTATTTATCTGTACCTACCAGGTATACTGATACATATTTTTTTCCTTTGTGTGTGTGTGTTGCTTTATACACTCACCTAAAGGATTATTAGGAACACCTGTTCAATTTCTCATTAATGCAATTATCTAACCAACCAATCACATGGCAGTTGCTTCAATGCATTTAGGGGTGTGGTCCTGGTCAAGACATCTCCTGAACTCCAAACTGAATGTCTGAATGGGAAAGAAAGGTGATTTAAGCAATTTTGAGCGTGGCATGGTTGTTGGTGCCAGACGGGCCAGTCTGAGTATTTCACAATCTGCTCAGTTACTGGGATTTTCACACACAACCATTTCTAGGGTTTACAAAGAATGGTGTGAAAAGGGAAAAACATCCAGTATGCGGCAGTCCTGTGGGAGAAAATGCCTTGTTGATGCTAGAGGTCAGAGGAGAATGGGCCGACTGATTCAAGCTGATAGAAGAGCAACTTTGACTGAAATAATCACTCGTTACAACCGAGCTATGCAGCAAAGCATTTGTGAAGCCACAACATGTACAACCTTGAGGCGGATGGGCTACAACAGCAGAAGACCCCACCGGGTACCACTCATCTCCACTACAAATAGGAAAAAGAGGCTACAATTTGCACAAGCTCACCAAAATTGGACAGTTGAAGACTGGAAAAATGTTGCCTGGTCTGATGAGTCTCGATTTCTGTTGAGACATTCAGATGGTAGAGTCAGAATTTGGCGTAAACAGAATGAGAACATGGATCCATCATGCCTTGTTACCACTGTGCAGGCTGGTGGTGGTGGTGTAATGGTGTGGGGGATGTTTTCTTGGCACACTTTAGGCCCCTTAGTGCCAATTGGGCATCGTTTAAATGCCACGGCCTACCTGAGCATTGTTTCTGACCATGTCCATCCCTTTATGACCACCATGTACCCATCCTCTGATGGCTACTTCCATGTCACAAAGGTCGAATCATTTCAAATTGGTTTCTTGAACATGACAATGAGTTCACTGTACTAAACTGGCCCCCACAGTCACCAGATCTCAATCAGATGTGACAATAGACAAAAGTAATATTGCAAATAAAATAAAATGGATTGTGACCAATATGAGATGAATACATTGAGAATTCACATTCACTGCAAATATTATGCCAAGGTGGTTTCCACACTGCTCAACCAGTTATTTATATTGTGAAAGTTCACAATGCATTTTCCAAGCAGTCTTCCAGAACAGATGGATGTCTTATGTGGGTGCTGCCCATAATAGGATTGACTACAGCTCTGAAGTTGGTTTATCACCCATTCAATAACTCTCAGTGCAGTTATCTAAAAATAAGCACTTTTTGTGTGACCTACATTACTACTAGTAAAGGGAAACACATGTCAGTGGACTGAGGAATGCCTGCACAACTCTTGCCATACACAATGTTTATCCAGCCATGAGCTGGTAATGTGTCCATTCTTTAATTAACTTAGGACAAGGTATGAAAAATGCATTGTTTTTCAGTGTCTATCAGTTTTAATGAAAGTATTTCAATATATACAGGCCAGCATATTCAATTTAAAGCTAGAAAAGGTGCCATCCATTAAATTATTTGGCCATAGTATACACTTCTGTGTGTACGTATGCATTCAAACTTCAACTTCAATTTTATTCAGTTCGGAGCTGAATATTTTTCCCCAGATTGTTCAGTTTCCCCAGAGTATTTTCCCCCTTGTGGTATTTGCAGTAAATATAAATCTTCTACATGGTGTATCAAGGAAAAAAATATATATATTTGTCTCCTCCCTTTTGTGCCTGGTGCTGTGAGATATCTCTATGGTAACAGGATTTTTTAAGTGTGGTGGCAGGGCTCTGTATACATTTCCACAGAACTTTGTTTTAAATTAACTGTGAGAAGGGCAAAGAAACAACAAAGGCTGTATAAGGGGAAGCTACTGCTGAACAGAATATATTTTTAAGAAAGCAAGGTCAGAGGGTCTAGAAAAGAAAGACACAGATGATCATTCCCTTTGATCAACAGCTGCTTTCCAATCCTTTGAGACATCTGATTTTGACCTAAAGAGTCCTTCGAGCAGTTAATGAGGTTGCTTCTATGGTATCTCTGAATTAAAACTGTGATTACTGGACTAATTAGAGTCCTCTTTGTAGTAAGAAGAATTACAAAATTTCATCATGTTATATATATATATATCAAGGTCTGCACCATTTAGATGAGTTTTGTAATCTCTGCATTGTGTGCCATCTTTTGTAATTTTCTTAATTTTATACATATTTTTTTTGTCCCCTCTCTGACTAAGTAGCAGCCGTTTGAATAGATTCTCGTTAATTCTCACACACGCTCTGAAAGGCACACATCCTTCAGAAGTGCTGATTTGTCATGCTGAGTTGTAATTGGCTGATGCTAATAGTTCCATGTCTCTTCTCTTGTCCGATCTATAGGATGGACTTGCTATCTCTGGTTTCCTAGGAAACAATTGAAAAAGTAAGACATTTGTATTGAATGGAATTGGAGGTCAATAAGCTCAGTGGCTATTTTTTTCTTTTTTTTTTTTTTACTTGTAGTTTTAATATATATATATACCCTCACCTAAAGGATTATTAGGAACACCATACTAATACTGTGTTTGACCCCCTTTCGCCTTCAGAACTGCCTTAATTCTACGTGGCATTGATTCAACAAGGTGCTGAAAGCATTCTTTAGAAATGTTGGCCCATATTGATAGGATAGCATCTTGCAGTTGATGGAGATTTGTGGGATGCACATCCAGGGCACGAAGCTCCTGTTCCACCACATCCCAAAGATGCTCTATTGGGTTGAGATCTGGTGAATGTGGGGGCCAGTTTAGTACAGTGAACTCATTGTCATGTTCAAGAAACCAATTTGAAATGATTCGACCTTTGTGACATGGTGCATTATCCTGCTGGAAGTAGCCATCAGAGGATGGGTACATGGTGGTCATAAAGGGATGGACATGGTCAGAAACAATGCTCAAGTAGGCCATGGCATTTAAACGATGCCCAGTTGGCACTAAGGGGCCTAAAGTGTGCCAAGAAAACATCCCCCACACCATTACACCACCACCACCAGCCTGCACAGTGGTAACAAGGCATGATGGATCCATGTTCTCATTCTGTTTACGCCAAATTCTGACTCTACCATCTGAATGTCTCAACAGAAATCGAGACTCATCAGACCAGGCAACATTTTTCCAGTCTTCAACTGTCCAATTTTGGTGAGCTTGTGCAAATTGTAGCCTCTTTTTCCTATTTGTAGTGGAGATGAGTGGTACCCGGTGGGGTCTTCTGCTGTTGTAGCCCATCCGCCTCAAGGTTGTACGTGTTGTGGCTTCACAAATGCTTTGCTGCATACCTCAGTTGTAACGAGTGGTTATTTCAGTCAAAGTTGCTCTTCTATCAGCTTGAATCAGTCGGCCCATTCTCCTCTGACCTCTAGCATCAACAAGGCATTTTCACCCACAGGACTGCCGCATACTGGATGTTTTTCCCTTTTCACACCTTTCTTTGTAAACTCTAGAAATGGTTGTGCGTGAAAATCCCAGTAACTGAGCAGATTGTGAAATACTCAGACCGGCCCGTCTGGCACCAACAACCATGCCACGCTCAAAATTGCTTAAATCACCTTTCTTTCCCATTCAGACATTCAGTTTGGAGTTCAGGAGATTGTCTTGACCAGGACCACACCCCTAAATGCATTGAAGCAACTGCCATGTGATTGGTTGGTTAGATAATTGCATTAATGAGAAATTGAACAGGTGTTCCTAATAATCCTTTAGGTGAGTGTATATGCAGAGAGAGAAGAGAGGTTTACATTTGCTGTACTTGAAGATTTGCTTTTTCAATCACGGAAATATTGATTCATATGTATATTTAAAAAAGGATCAACAATATTCTGAAATTAAGGGACTTCTTATGGCAGCAGAAAAGGGTTCCAAAAGTAAGGGTGCCCCATCTAGTTATTGTCAAAACAAGGCCCCCACTTCATGGTCCTATAGCTGTTTGGCATCATCTCTGTGTAGTAAACCTCAGAATCAGCACAAAATAAGGAGGGTTATGAAGACTCTCCTCCAGTCCTCTCAGGGATGGAGTAGGCAAAGAATCCTTCAACAATGGTGATGGTAAACCTGTCACCCGGTGGTGTTTTCTGTAAAGCTGCCTCAAGTTTTCTGTGTTCTGCCATTTGCTCTATTTAAAGGAAGGAAGCAGACAACTGATGTTGCATGTGGAGGATGTGTATTCTGTCTTCATATTTTGCGAGCTAGTAAGAGGGGTATAGTGTTAAGCCAAGCTGATTAGTAATTTGCTACTACTGTAAGGGTGCAAAAAAAAAGATAACTGCATTTCCCAGGTCATTGACCAGCCTTGCCTAGGGAAGGGTGATTTGTTATCATGCAAATAAAACAGCTGCTGCAAACAGTTAAAGAATTGATGAATTATCTTTCGTGTATGCTAGAGCAGTAACGCTGCTTCTAATGAAGCCATTAGAGATCAGCGCAATCATCCATGAAATACCCCTCTTTCTCATCCTTGTGTACACTTCATAACATGATGTTCAATTAAGCAACTTAAGTGAATTATGCACAGAGAACTAGAATATAGTCTATAGTATTGTTGTATGTTCAACCATTATTATTTTTTTATTTACTTTTGTCTTATATCTGATATTTTTGAAATGCTAATTTTGCTTTCATCAGACCAAAGCTTAATACTGCAGTTCCTAATGACTTATAATTTAGTGGTATGTACAGACAGGTCACAAATTAAAAGAAAAACAGTTTTTCAGTAAGGTGTTGAGCCACCAAGAGCCACCAGAGCAGCTTCAAAGCGCCTTGGCACAGATTCTACGAGTCTCTGAACTCTACTGGAGGGATGAACACCATTTTTCCAAAAGATATTCCATCATTTGTTGTTTTGATGATGGTGGTGGAGAGCGCTGTCTAAAACATTGGTCCAAAATCTCCCATAGGTGTTGAATTGGGTTGAGATCTGGTGACTGCAAAGGCCATAGCATATGATTCACATCATTTTCATACTCATCAAACCATTCAGTGAGCCCTCGTGCCCTGTGGATGGGGCATTGTCATCCTGGAAGAGACCACTCCCATCAGGATAGAAACATTTCACCATAGGATAAAGGTGATCACTCAGAATAACTTTGTAATGATTTGCAGTGACCCTAAGAGGACAAGTGGACCCAAACCATGCCAAGAAAATGCCCCCCACATCATAACAGAGCCTCCGGACCCCCTCACTGTAGGGGTCAAGCAGTCAGACCTGTACTGTTCTCTTGGTGTCCCACATATGCACTCGCCCACTTGTTGAGAACACTAGCCAGTTGAGCATCTTTGTGACTGAAGCTGCTGCCATTTGTGCCCCAATAATGAACTCTCAAAGTCACGTATGCCCCGTTTCCACTGGCAGATGCGTCCGGATGCTTAAGCCAGTGGAAACACCAGTTTAAGCATCCAGGGCTGGACCCGTCCCCAGTGGAAACGGGGCACAGATTTTGTGTACGGTTAACTATCTGGTGCCAGACGTGGCTGTAAGCGTCTGTCACGCCCACTAAGGAAATATTTTGCTTTCAGAAGCGGAGATGTGTGCTTGACTTGTAGACAGACAGGGAAGAGATCAGCTACATTATGTCATGCCATGTGGGATCACGAAGAAATTACAGTTTTATTAGCACCATGGAGTGAAATCCCCGTACAGAAACAATAACTGCTTACAGTTAATATCCGAGTGTATTAAAAACTTGCCAACATGGATTTCACAGTGCCGTGACTAGTTAAAAATAAACTGAGGATAATAATCGGAGTGGTAGCAGCCGATATTATTAATATTTTATGAATAACTGGACGGTGTTTCAGGCTGTTGTCCTGTGAATGGTGTGCAAGTCTGTTGTATAACAGCCCCGCAGAGACAGTCAGTATGAAGGCGATTTAATTAACGTGCCCATTTACAAGTTAAATGAATGAATGAATAAATACAGCAAATCTGGGTTTTCCTCTAAAACATTAAGGACTGGTTTAATAAATACGTCCATAAGTCTATAAACGCCGTGACTGAAACGTGAACTGAAACTTCAGTTAAATTATAACCTGCTATATTGTAGCTGGTTGATTAATCATGAAACATGTATTTTGTTTCAACCTTAACTTGCCCTCTTGACTTAAAAAAAAAAAAAGTGTTGTTTGCAGTTACAAATCTCTAGTAAGATTATATGTTAAGAGGGAGTCAAGTTGTGCCATTTAAAATGCATATCTACTAGCACATATCTCGATGATGATTACAATAATAACAACAACAATATTAATAAATAGCAAATACTTATTTTTATTGTTGCACATGGAAATGTTTTCTTATGGTAACGTAATGCTTGTCTGAATATAATGTTGTCTATACACGTTTTGCTATTCCTAATAACGCTAAACAGAAACGTGTATTTATTACGCTGTCTCCAATCATGTAAAGCATAAAGAATAAAATAGACACAAAAGTCCTTTCCACATCAGGCTGTATCGCTCGTAGTGTTGTTTTCTGTCTGTTTTTAAAACGAAACACAAACCAAACCCACAATCGCTCTGCTCCTCCCAAAACAGGGGACGGACTTGCTACAATGGCCTGGTTTTACAAAAACCAGCACAGTACGGCACGGCACGGGCGCTTAAGCCAGTGGAACCGAGGCACTAGATCCTTTCCTCTTGCCATCTTGATCCAAAATCGAGGTCAGCTGATCCTGCTCAGCATTGTTATACATGCCACAGAGCATGATAGGATGTTAATTGCTTAATTGTATCATGCAGTACACCTCTTTAGAGGCATCTGCACTCGTTATGTTCCTCCACTAATTTATTCAGGTTTTTCCCTTAATTTTTCACCCGTCTGTATGTGGCAATGTAAAAGTTAAAAAAAAATATATATATATATATATATATATATTAATTTTGGGTAGTATGATCAGTTAACAAGCCTAGGTTTTTAATTTGAATACATGTGCTATGGCAAATTTAAAAAGCTTTCAATAGTACATTAATGAAAGGCTGTTAGAATAATTTTGAAAATATCATCAGCAGGCTGAATTTAATAGTTTCAATTATGTTTTCCTTTTGTTGAAAAATAAATAAATATAGAGCTATTCTAAACTGTAACCTTTGCTATTGTTAAATAATAAAAGTAAAAATAAAAATAAAAGATTAAAAAAACACACACCAAAATATGTATAATATGAACAATATGGGGAACCGTTACTTAATTATTAAATAACATTTAAATGAAAAAAGGCAACCAATTTAATAGTATTATGTCATAAATATAGTAAACATACTACAGGATTTTACAGCTTCCACATTGGCATTCACCAATACCTGAAATCTATTAATTACTTAAACTTAAAATGTAGAGTCTGTATTTCATGGATTGCAATACATTTCAGCTACTTTAATTTGTTAAATATTTTAAAATTAAACCTTTCTATATCACCTGCATCCATTGTAACTCTCTGTAGCTTGACAGGATTTAACTTTAAGGTTTTGTGGTCATAATGTTAGGTCTGAAAACAGTAGTTTATTGTGTAGTTGTACAGCAGGTTTTAGAATAAGAGGAAAAAAACGAGAAAGAAATTAAATGTTGCAAGTGGATTAATGTAATCTCTTAATTCACAGTCTGTTGTCCTTGTTCCACACAAAAGTATTTCACAATCCAACAATTAAGAAAGCCCTAGACAAGGCTACGTTATCGAAAGAGGTGGGTGTGTAAAGCTTTGTGATTTGAAAGCTTTCTACACATATCCGTATGTAGAGAAAACGCTTGCAGGAGAAAGTGGGGGGAAATGGCAAAGCTGACCTGTTTTCATGAGAAGAATTGCAGCAAGCCTTTGGTACCGCCAGCATGGTTGCTTCAGCAAACAAAAACATTTGTCAGAGAGGAAAGGTGAAATATGTGTGTCTTATCGGTGATCCCTTTGTCAGAAAGAATACGATAAAAAAGATTTGTATTAAACAGCGGGAAAACACTTGATGTGCAGTATGTGTTCAGAATGAGGCAGACAGTAATGGACACATGAGCTTCTTGAATTTCCATCTTAGTTTACATGAGGAAATAAAGGTGACACAGATTCTATTCAACCTGAAGAGGAGATAGGCCAGACTGAACACCTTTACCCCTGAAATAATAACAGTTTTTGACGAATTTCCCATAATTAGTCAACGCTAGATACTTTCCTATAGTTCTTAGTAAATGCTTCATAGATGCATTAAATCTGAATTAATTTGTAATTATGAAAACCTTTGTTGTCAGATAAATGGTTTACATTTAGTTTAGCCATAGCGTGTTGTTTAAAAAAAAAAAAGTTATTTTATTATTATTTATATCTATATCTATTTAAATTATTATTAAGCAGATGAATAGTAGTAAAATAAATGTTCAATATTTTTGTATCACCATTATTAAAACTATTGCTTTTCACCTAAATATTCTTTTTGGGTGAATTTGCTTTTCTTTTTCTTTTCTTAACCTGCAGTTACACTAAGTGACTCAACCTGGCTAGTCTGTGCCTGCCACACAGCACATTTTAGCAAGCTTTTAGGATTGTACAGTAGAGAGGTTCAGTGGAGAACTTGTGTAGGGGGAGGACACAATAAAGGAAACTGACATATTTCCGAGCTCTTTTGATGCCTCGTATCAGGCAATGTTGTTCTCACTGACATGCACAGTAGATTTGCAGCCCTTTCTGTTCACTGTGATCGCCAGCCCTGGCACTGTGTGCTGCATAATGGGAACTTGCAGTAGGATTCTTCTGCTTATGTGGTTTACTTGTCCTGCAGGAAGCAAAAGCGGCGGTGGAGGAGACTAAAGCCCTGCGCACTCGGATTCACCTCGCAGAGGCCGCCCAGAAACAAGCCCGAGGAATGGAGATGGACTATGAGGAAGTCATCCATCTCCTGGAGGCCGAGATAGCCGAGATGAAATCCCAGCTCGCGGCTCAGCCCGCCCACACTAAAGTATGCAGAAATCTCCTTCTGTTAAGATACCTTATTGCTTCCTGTTCCTGAGAAATCCAGTCCTGTTTTTACTCATATCATGTTCCCTGTAAAGTAGGTCACTGTTTGCTTTGTATTATTCAGTAACTGGGATGATGTGCAATGAAGGGTTTAATGTGATCTTTGTGACGTCTATTTAGGCAGATATTTTTAGGATTAAATACAATTGGCTAGCAACCTTATAGGTCATTGGAGCATAAAACTATTTTAAAGCCTTATGTGATTGTTTTAATTTTGGGTGTTTTGATATATATATATGTTTTTTTATATACATACTGTTTTTATATTATAGTGAACATAATTCTTCCTTTTACCTTTTGATCCAGAGTTTTGCTTTTGTGCTTTGAACCTTTTTTCTAATATCATAATCTTCAGTTCAGTTACATAAACTATTAAATATGATACCTTATTGCTTCTCAGAACCTGTGATGGATGTGTTCTTACAATTCTGTACTGATTTGAACATTTCCAAAGTAAATGTGTGGTGTGTTAAACAGCTTTTATTAAAGTTTTCCCAGTTGTTTAAAAGGCCGTAATATTGTATTAAATGAAGAATTTTTATTTTTTGTATTCATTTGGAAAGGGAAACCACAAGTATTTTATTCATTTTACGAGTATAGTACAAGTGTATTTTAAACACACAATATCATGGTGAACCCCCAAACCCAAAGACCACCAAAATTCTGGTGCTTTCAAATCAATTTAAATCTGCATTTAAATTCTTTTAAATCTGAGGGATTGAGAGACATACAAAAACTTTGGATGCAAACTGCAACAGGTAATTTAATACTCTTGTGACATACTCATTATCTTTTTTATGCAACATATTAAATGCCAGTGAAACTTCTTTTGATATTTTATGATTCATTAACAACAGAAAATAACAAAAAATGTCATACATTTTCTAAAAATAGCTAATAATTGTAAGTAAGAAAAAATAATGAATGCTTCTATGTTCGAATAGCTGTATTGTCACATTTGCCTTTGCAGGAAGAAGCTCAAGATCACAAAAAGAGAATTGCTGTGCTGGAGTGTCAGCTCAGAAAATCTGAAGGTGCCAAGAAAGGATTTGAGGTGGCCACGGAGAAGCTGTTGCACTTTGTAGAGGTAAATCATTAATATCTCCACTTCAGACATGGCAGAAGATTATGGATGAGTAGAGATTGGATGATCCATGTGTTATCCAGGTGTTACGGTTGCGTGACCACAAGCTATATCAAAGCTGTGCTACTGCACTTATACAGGCTTGCAAATCTGACTTTACTGTCAAGCCATGATCCTCTCCCATGTGTATATAGCCTGACTGGGATAATAATGCAGTGCTTTTATAAGTTCTGTGGTCATCAATTCAAATAACTCGCAACAGAGGGTTCACTGGCACTGAAATCTCTAGAAAACTTCAGCCGTATTGTGACATGAAAGACAAAGCAGACAGCGGAGTCTTTATCTACCTGAGTAGGCTGTATATCTCTGGATAGCCAAGGTCTTTAAAGTGTTTTCATTGTGCTGTCAAAATGGTTAGGTGTCACTGGTGGGGGGAGGAAACATCAGTATTCAAATCATCAAACCTGGGCTAATGCTTTCCTGGCAGCATGGGTTGCACTTTAAAATAGCTGCAGTCTCTGTTAAGATACGTTCTAATGAGAACTGAAGTGAAACCTGACAACTTCTTTCTTCACTCAGCAGCCCTCTGCTGCCTTTCTCAAATTGCAACAGCAGAGCTCGAGTCACAGAGATATCAAGGTTATTACCGGAGCCCTCTGAACGTCCTGGGTTCTGGTACATTGACCTTCTTGACAGTTCTCCCCGTTCCTTGTAAAGCAGGATTAAGAAGCATCACACACCATCACTAAGCTGTAGGAATTGCAGTAGAGTTCATATAGAAGCTGCTGGGATGAAATATCCGCTGCATCCTTTTATTGAGTGTTTTGCAGCAGTAAGTATTTAATTGTGCATTCAGTCTCTGAAACATGAGAGAGCGACTGTGCTTTTGCATAGTATATTTCCTGAAGCTGTTAATTGCTTAAGCATATTTCTGGGGTCGTGGCGTTCAACTGGACTTCTCAAGTGCACGTCTTTCGGATTTATCTTGGCTGCATATTTAAATGACTCATGAATTTGTTCACATTTGCATTGGTGCTTTTGTTTTTGCAAATGGTGATTGGAAGTAGACACGACAGGGACAGCCTGGTTCTTGATACACTAGTGCTGACCCCAGAGTGTTAAAGCTCCACAAACTTAAAATGCCTACTTCAACTGTACTGTCTATATCCCAAATAGATCTGTGCTAATGTACTTCTTCATATAGTATCAATCCATTCAATAGACTGAAAGACATTAGTCTTCAATGGCATTTTGACCTAACTTGCCAATAGTTAATTTACACCTCCAGTGCTGAAGTGCGGGGTAAATCACTGTAAAAGCTGGCCCTAAAAGGCTGTAGTTTGGCTCCACTACATTCACAAGTAACACAGAACCATTGCTGAAGCATTGTTTCCCTGGCTAATGCAGACATGCAGCCAGCAATCAAGCTGTCAGGATTTCAAGGATGTGCATCCCTGGCTACATTTGGCCTCTATACTAAATGCTTTGAGAATCGTTGCAGTGTCTGCTGGCGTGAGCAACCTGAGGGCCAAGGTAGACTTGTGATGCTGCAAGTACTGTGTAGTCTTACTCTGGCCTCATGCACATTTTCATGTTTGAAGGTCCTCTAAACATCAGAACAGTGTTGAAATGAACTCATGACATTTACTCATGTTTCTACACAATCATCACATATCACTTACTCTGGGTATTGAAATAGTATGAGACCCGTGTGTAAATGTGTTTCGGGAAGGTTTTTAACTAGGGTGTCACTGAAAATTAAGAAGAATGCTATAAATCATGTTTCTGGGATTCTTCAATAAAAGCCAGCTGGATTGAAAAATGACACCTGATAGATTTTGTCTATATTTTGAATTGAATCGAATTGAATCGAATTGAATTAAATTCAGTGTTCTCATGGTTCTCATATTTTTCATGCTTTTTCATAATTTTATTTTAGATTTTATATGTGTGTGCATTATTTTCACAGGTTGTACAAGACTTCTTTGCAGACAACCAAGGTTCTCTGACAAATTATAGGTAATGTATACTGTTCAAATCTAGTAGAAGTTGTAATTAATCAGATACCTACATGTGCTATCAGTGATCTTATCCGAGGCACCTAAACAAGGTTAAAAGCTGTCCTTGCAGTATCAGTACTGTCGATGTACTGGCAGAAATTATATGGCTCATTGAAATAAACTAGTAAAAACATTTTTTTGTAATAATACAATGTTGACACACTTAGCTAAAATGACTAAAAGTTACAATTTTAAAATAAATTAATAATGGCTTTTTATATACACAGCAGAAATTCAAATTAATCTACAAGTACAATTCTACCGGATATGTTTATCTAAAGAGAAAACGCTTACTGTAACTTGTTGCTAATGGCAACACTTTAATGGACCTTTTGACAGCAGTAAAGTTTTCACAGTCCCTTGTGGCTCTGCTGGATCTGCCAATCATCCTCAGCATTATTTACTTTGCTGTGGAAGTACCTTGCCTGGTGCACCATGGGATTACTTCAGTCTGCCCTCATAGAGAATCAGTACCTTTCTCAGCAAGTGTATGGTAATATGTTCTTAATTGGAGATGAAAAAATAAATAAATTCTGAAACAGACCATTTCCCTCTTTTGAAATCTTCAGTATCCCAGGGTAATTTTTTCAGCCCCTTTCTCAAACTGGCTGCAAACACTCAAGTTAAGTAAGTGTAGTTAGGCTAAAACCACCCACTGCTAACACCCAATTTAGTCCTTTCAATGCAACTATAGTATTCTCATGACCTGCAGAGATTTTATTTTATTTGTTTTCTTGAAATGCTGTGGAGTGTGGTTTAAGAAGCTAATGTTTTAGTTTGATATTTTATTTGTGGAGTTTTCTGGCCTTCAACCCTCATTTCTTAGGGCCTTTTTAATGCCTTTACTCTCTGGTAAAGTTGTTATGTGTCTGGTATGTGAACATAGTGTGAGTTTACAATAAGGAAGGCTGTCTTTAGTTAGAGTAGATTGTGATAAATTGATAGCCCTGTGCTGTCATGATAAGACGGATCATTCTGATTCTTTGTGGTTGAAATCTGTCTTTGCCAACTTTAAAGCCCAAAAAAGGCTAATTCTTTGTTAATTCTTTTCACTATCTTTCCATTCTTAAAGAGAATACGAATATTAAAGTGAACTAATTTTGAATTTATCTTGAAAAGAGAGAAGTACTGTTAATCAGCAGGAAAAGTGTTATTTTATTTTAAGATGGTTTGAAAGCACAGAATGGCTGAGATTTTGGACTGTCAAGCACAAAAAATGTTTCTTGACTGCAGTTTTCCAATTCTAATTCTGTACAATGCCTAAAGCATTAGTCATGCTGAGAATGTATATCCGGAATAAAGTGTATGGAAAATGATAGTATGGGTACCACATAGTCTCTTCATATTACAATAAAAATAAAGTCCACATTTTTGTAGACTCCTGAATCCAGAAAATGTTGATATGCAGGCAGACTGGCATTTAAGCTTGGCCAATATTCAAACATGTATAATTACACACACACACACACACACAAACACACTTATATATATTTTTTCTCATTTGCGTCCACGGGACACTGAAAGTTGATTTCCTTTCTTCAGTAAAATTGGGAAACTGAAATATTTTCTTCTGAAAAAGGTGTCAGATCATTGCATGTATTTGGCAGCGGTTTTAACAAGCTCCAATTATGTGGTGCCTAAGCCGTTTGCATGTCCTTGTGCATTCATACTGCCTTCATGACTCTGACACCTCAGATGGAATGAGAGCTCAAATTTTATAATGACGACCCCTGCAGATTTTAAAACCGATTTAATGCTCGAGTTTTCCTGGACTAGGTTCTATTTTTCCATGTAGTTTGGATGCCACATACAAGAAAATAAAATACAGAAAGTAAAATAAATAAATAAAGTGGCAAAATAATTAAATAAAACGTATCAAGTACATCTTGTTTGTTTCAGAAAGTCATCCTGTATTATGACTTATCAGTTGTTTTTAAAACCAGGGCTGTCTCTTGTGAATAACTTTCATTTATTCATTTAAGAGGAAAACTGAACACTGCTTGGCTGCTTTTGTGAGCAACGTTTCTGTTTCTGGGAATTTCTGGAGGGTTATTGAGAATGCAGTACAAGCATCTTGGGTAGAAAAGTTTTGCGGCCTATGTACAACTTCAAGTCATCATAGAATGTGCCAGGGCAAGATCCAAAGCACACAATTAAGCCAGAGGTCCTGCACACTTTTCCCATTCCCAGTGTGAATGTTGTTTGCCCTCATTTTGACTGACAAGCTTTAAGCACCCAGGGGAAGGGCTGCTGAATTAAAGCACCGGAGAATACATCACTTTCAAGGCCTTTAGGTTGCGTGCAGAATTCTAATTGTTCCATGGCAAAGTTTATTGTTTCTGTCAAATCCATTACGATACAGAGCCCACTGCAGGGGTATGTGCTCATGAATCTCATGTGCTTTTCCAGCAAACATTTTTGAGGCCTCATACTGCAGCTGTTTTGAAAGCTACTAAACTGGATATATATATATATATATATAAAGTGAGGGAAAAAAAATATTTGATCCCCTGCTGATTTTGTACGTTTGCCCACTGACAAAGAAATTATCAGTCTGTAATTTTAATGGTAGGTGTATTTTAACAGTGAGAGACAGAATAACAACAAAAAAATCCAGAAAAACGCATTTCAAAAAAGTTATAAATTGATTTGCATGTTACTGAGGGAAATAAGTATTTGATCCCTTATCAATCAGCAAGGTTTCTGGCTCCCAGGTGTCTTTTATACAGGTAATGAGCTGAAATTAGGAGCACTCTCTTAAAGGGAGTGCTCCTAATCTCAGCTCGTTACCTGTATAAACGACACCTGTCCACAGAAGCAATCAATCAATCAGATTCCAAACTCTCCACCATTGCCAAGACCAAAGAGCTGTCCAAGGATGTCAGGGACAAGATTGTAGACCTACACAAGGCTGGAATGGGCTACAAGACCATCGCCAAGCAGCTTGGTGAGAAGGTGACAACAGTTGGTGCGATTATTCGCAAATGGAAGAAACACAAAATAACTGTCAGTCTCCCTTGGTCTGGGGCTCCATGCAAGATCTCACCTCGTGGAGTTTCAATGATCATGAGAATGGTGAGGAATCAGCCCAGAACTACACGGGAGGATCTTGTTCATGATCTCAAGGCAGCTGGGACCATAGTCACCAAGAAAACAATTGGTAACACACTACGCCGTGAAGGACTGAAATCCTGCAGCGCCCGCAAGGTCCCCCTGCTCCAGAAAGCACATGTACAGGCCCGTCTGAAGTTTGCCAATGAACATCTGAATGATTCAGAGGAGAACTGGGTGAAAGTGTTGTGGTCAGATGAGACCAAAATCGAGCTCTTTGGCATCAACTCAACTCGCCGTGTTTGGAGGAGGAGGAATGACCCCAAGAACACCATCCCCACCGTCAAACATGGAGGTGGAAACATTATGCTTTGGGGGTGTTTTTCTGCTAAGGGGACAGGACAACTGCACCGCATCAAAGGGACGATGGACGGGGCCATGTACCATCAAATCTTGGGTGAGAACCTCCTTCCCTCAGCCAGGGCATTGAAAATGGGTCATGGATGGGTATTCCAGCATGACAATGACCCAAAACACACAGCCAAGGCAACAAAGGAGTGGCTCAAGAAGAAGCACATTAAGGTCGTGGAGTGGCCTAGCCAGTCTCCAGACCTTAATCCCATAGAAAATCTGTGGAGGGAGCTGAAGGTTCGAGTTGCCAAACGTCAGCCTTGAAACCTTAATGACTTGGAGAGGATCTGCAAAGAGGAGTGGGACAAAATCCCTCCCCTGAGATGTGTCCAAACCTGGTGGCCAACTACAAGAAACGTCTGACCTCTGTGATTGCCAACAAGGGTTTTGCCACCAAGTACTAAGTCGAAGGGGTCAAATACTTATTTCCCTCATTAACATGCAAATCAATGTATAACTTTTTTTAAATGCGTTTTTCTGGATTTTTTTGTTGTTTTTTTGTCTCTCACTGTTAAAATACACCTACCATTAAAATTATAGACTGATCATTTCTTTGTCAGTGGGCAAACATACAAAATCAGCAGGGGATCAAATACTTTTTTCCCTCACTGTATATATATATATATATATATATATATATGCAATAGTCTCCAAATGCAATCAGACCCTAGTGTATCTAGAAGTTAATTGATCAGCAAAATGCAGGTGGCCTCTCAATATTGTAAAGACTCAATATTGTATGTATTGTCAGTGTATCTGTCAAAAGGATCCACCTTGGCTTTGATAACATGGAGGAGGCACTCCCTGTACGCATTTAGTAGTTTAATCAGTTTCTCAGGAGGGATATTTGACCACTCTTCCATGCAGAACATCTCAAGCTTGTCTGTCTGCCCTGCAGTTGGATGTTCATCCCTCAGATTTTCTATTTTGAGGGCCAATCAAGGACTTGTACTCTGTTAACATAGACTTGGATGTGTGCTTAGGATCATTATCATACTGGAACCACCATCTGCCACCAGACTTGGCAAGGGGGGCTCCAGATTTGTGGCACAAATATTCTAGCATATTTTGGCCTCCATGTGTCTCTCAACTCTACGACACCACGACCAGGGGATGCAAAACAGCCCCAAAGCAAAACACTATCAGTAGGTATGACCTTCATCCTAAAGCAAGCTTCACAAAGTCACATATACTCCTGCTAGTCAATGCAGGTAACATTTTTTTTATTTTAGTCTCATTCCAGCTCATCGAGTGATTAAAAAATAAATAAAGAAAAGAATAAAAGTTGCCAGGAAGATCAATCCCACGTCAAAATATGAGCCATTGCCTTTAACAATTTTCTGTTCACTTTGAGATGCCAGGAATAGTTATTTGTGCGGATATTGCCTCTTCCTCTGGAGGAAACAAAAAGACATCTTGAAGTGTAGGTGGATCCGAGCAGCGCTGTATTAAATATAAACTAAAGGAGCGCATTTCTCTCTTGGCAAAAGCTAGCTTTAAAATATTCTGGATAATAGAAGAATGTACTAATATTGGTGAGGAAATCGCAGCATTAGTGAGGAACTGGCATTTACTTTGAAACGGTAAAAGAAACCCAGTGCTGTTTTGTTCCCCTCTGACAGTTCTGTGTATTTTCCTTACAGGCAATATCCTTAAAACCTGCCTAATGTTTAATGTAACTCTTGAAATTGTGTACATTTGTTCCCCCCACTTTGACAGACCAGCTGATTGTTATAGAAAGTCCATAGATGCTGCTTATTGCTTTGGCTTTCCTGGCACAGTCTTTGAGATGACATAAGCAGAATGCTGGTCTTGTCTTGCAGTTCTGCGAACGACCAGAAGATTGGCATGTCTTCCTCCTCACAAGCAATCGCTGCACGGCTGGGAAGAAAGAACCCCTGGACAGCAAGCGCCCTCGTGTTAGAAGCCAGAGAACTTAGCAGATCTGTTAGAGCCATTCTTGAAGTAGATTGTAAGTGATTTTTCATCGCCTGCATGACAAATTTATTTTGGTTTTGGTTTTTCTATCTACAATTTATCACTCAACCAACTTTTACAACAGCTTGAGGATCATTATTCAACATTTCCTGTTATTTATTGACATGTTTTAGCAACCTGTACTTCTTTCTCATCCCTTTTTTTTTTCTCGGACATAAAATATTTGGGACATTAGACTTCACAGCTCTGGTGTTTATATTTTTATTGTTTCAAAGGTATTTATTTTCCTAGTGTTGCTACTGTAAATCGTATTTTTTCCAAAAGGAGGCAAGTGCACTATGAAACAGCAGGCTTTCTGAATTCTCCAAAATTGTTTATCATCATTTATTTTCAGATTATTTTAAGAATAGGGTAAACTTTTCTGAGATTAAAAAAATAAAATAAAAATTATAGAAAAGGATCTCATGCTATGTGAGTTAGAAACGGATAAATGAACAGCGAAGTAATCATCCATGTCACCCACTAAGGCTGTTGTGTCACTATAATACCGCCGTGTTTGCTATTTAAACAAAGCCCCCTGGATGTAATGTATTGAGACGGGTGTCACTGATTAAACTCTAGTGTGAAAATCATAGGATCAAAAAGCCATGCAGTGCACACATGTATAAATATTTATATAGTGCTCATAATGTGAAAAGAAGCATTTAACATTTTAGGGAATTCAAATATATATAAATGTATTCGATTTTTTTCCTTTTAAATGTATTTGATCGGTTTCTGTTTTTTACAACTTTTTTTTAAATAATATATTTTTTTCCTTTGATCTTTCTTTAACATTTGACATTTAACATTTATTTTCATTCCACCATAGACAGAATTAACACTGCATCTAACAGGATGTTTGCATTCAATGCATTATCACACCAAATTATCTGTAGAATCTGTAGTAATTATGAACCCTATACATGCAGAGAAATAGTCAAGAGGCATAATTAGTGCAGCACAAATGCTATGATAGTTCACAGTTCACTTAATAATGATGGGAAGGAAACTCTAAATCATAACCGTACTCTTGAATGGTACATTAACAAATTAAAATCTGTAAAAACACAGGTAATCCAATGGATGAGCTTTTGGAAAAGTAGGTCACATGAGGAACTACAATATAAGGAGCATTTCATTGCATCAGTTAGGGGTTTATTGATCTAAATCACATCAGCCGTGGTAGCGTTGCTTGGAAACAGAAAGAAAAATGTAAAATTGTCCCTCAGACTCCCGATTTATTGTCGTTTAAGCTGCCAGCAAGCTTATACCCAAAAGTACACAGTTTTTGTTTTTTTGGTATTTTGTGTTCAAATTAGGTCAAAGAAAGGCCACCTTACAGAAAGGAATGTGTTTTGTAAAGGAAAAAATCTAGGCCAAGGATATTTAAGCAGTGCTGTGTTTTTTTATATCTCGGGATCGCTACACAAGCCTTGTTTGGTATTTTGTCTTTTCGTCTCGATGTTTTCTGCTGTGAGATGTCAACATGTAAGAGATGTTTTTTGAATTGGAAAGACATGCTTTGGTATTAATATCAAAGGATATTTCGTTATTTAGAGTTTCTTTACAAAGCTATATTTTGGAAAAAAATAAATCTTTGGTTTATCAAAGTGGAACCATAAAATTAAAAAATGCGGCATCGCACCATGGGACATATTAAAAATTGACTGGCTGTGTACTACATAGGACTGCAATTAATATTTTAAGTTTGGCTAGTTGTTACATCAAACAAAAAGTTTGAATTTGGGATCATAATCAAAGCATAGCATGCATATTTATTTTCTCTCACAACACAAGTATTTACAAATCAAATTACGTCTGTCAACTAACAGATCTCACTAAATATTACTTTCAAATTACAGAGTAAAGGCTTATCAGAGAGCCTAAATCCGATTCTTTGTAATTACACTTGTGAGTGTTGGTCTCAACCTCCTGCCTTGCATCTAGAGTATATGTGACATTATTATTTAAAAGAGCGAAGGCAGAATTTGAATTCTGAAGTCGTAGAAGACAGTAGTGTCTCAAACCACTGTGGTTACAGAAAATCAGCAGCACTTTTAAACTGACTGGCAAACAGCCGTGTAACAATCATTCCATGAACCAGCCAAATGTGGAAGTGTTGGACTCTTCTATATTTAGATACTGCTAAAGCTACCCGTATTCAAGTAAGCATACAAATGTCCGAAGGCTTGTATTGCATTTTTTGTGATAACTCTGCATTGGCCTTATTTTTAGACGAAACAAGGTGTGTTCTATTGCCATGATACTGTGTCTTGCCCCCTGTATAATTCATGTACATGTACCCAAGCTGTACATATGAGAAAGTAGCAAAAGCTGTGAAATAAAGTCCTCCCTAGTAATGGGTTGTCTTTTTTTGGGGTGGGAGGGGTTATCTGTAGTTTCTGTGATGTAGTGGTGGTGGTAGTAGTAGTTGTGATCGTGCTGATTTTAGTGTGTAGTATTTTAGGATTGAAAGGCTCTGTCTTTCACAGACCATAGTGTTCCTCTATGGACCAAGGCTTGAAGAGCACATTTTACATTTAACATTCACGGCTACAATTCTTGAGGACATTATGATATTAGAGAATTGCTCTTACACCACTATTACAAAGTCATATACGAGATTAATGTTAGGTAATTTAGCAGATAGATGCCATTTCATAGATTACTGTTAGGTCATTTTGCAGCTGCCTTCATCCTAGGCAACCTATATGTTGTTTTTTTCAATGACTAACTTACAATGTCCTAGATATACACATTTGCACATCATTACTGTAAAATCATCTATAGGCCTATATTATTGTGAATAACAGTAAGGTTGATGAGAAGATAAGAAAGGACTTCAGTAGTAATGATAATCTAAGTGAAATGAGAAAAGTACAAGCAGGTGCTTTTGGAGAAAATAAGAGAAGGGCATTAAAAAAATACAAAAAACAGCACACCAGTTGATCAGAAAAAGCATGGTCGCTGTTAGGAAGAGTTTAAAACGTTTATTTAAGAACATTACCCAAGTCAATATCTCTATAGGGAAACAGATTAATGAATTAACAATGCAGTTATTCCTCCAACTCATTGGGATTGAAGACACCTTTAAATGCAAGGCAAATTGATAACTAACAAGATTAATCTGGAAACACGTACAATAATAAATCAGGGAGTATTTAGAGTGGCTTATTTCAGCAGCACATACAAAGTTAAGAACTATGTAGTATTTCTAAATATACAGGATTTAAAGCCTGTGTTATTACGTGAGGGTAAGTGCTCCTACACCGAGTCTGCTCCACATGCAACAGTTAACATGAGTATCAGATTCATGCTTTTTCAACGTAAAGCGCCCTATCAATTATATAATAATTAGGCCACCTGCCAATGAGGACATGGCTAGAAAAATGCTGTCTCACAAATGTTCTTATATCCAGTTTTTGTTTTATCAATTAAGACCACATTTTAAAAGCTCCACAATTTGATTGCTATGAATAGCAACACTCATCTCTTTTATTCTTTAAAAAAGCAAAAATAAATACATACTGCTCATTATCATAAAAGGAGACAATCAAACTAAGAAACAGTTGGATTCTCTGTAAAGTGATGTCTGAATGTACAATGTTTAAGTCAAATCATTCTTACGTTATCAGCATTGGAAGGGTTGTGTTTATTTTTGCAGGAGGCAATTAAATAAATATCTTTAGCTCCTGATTGGGTAGTATCTTGAAGAACAACTGAGAAAATTATGGCCATTCCCCGATGATCTCTATTTCCTTCTCTACAAGTCAATAGCTGGCAGAAGATAGAGTACAATTGGCAGATGCTTAATGCCATTCGAGGAGTGGACAGCTCATATAAACCACCTTTCCATAAAAGTAATGAGATCATGTGATTTAATCAATACATAATTGATACATAATCAATACATAAATCAATTATGATGAGCTACAGATAAGGAGCTCTTGCATCAGCTTCACTATTCTGAAAACAGCTTTTTCCCTTTCTTCTTCTCTTCAGTTTTCACACAATCTAGCCTGTATTGACTGCCCCTTGTGCAGGATTGGTAAAATGCTCATTCGCCCAAATGAAGGTCAGCAGTTACCACTGGGTTTGCTGCTGTTATGTCACATCAGAGTATTTCTGTCAGAAACGGGAGGAAATGATCAGAGCCACTGCCCTGAAGCGGAGGACAAACATCTGTTTCTTTAAAATACAGTCAACACCATGTGTCTGGTTGCGCCTTCTCAGCTAGGATTATATGCAGTTTCTGTTATTATTTTTGTTTGTTTTTTTCCTGTGACTTCTTTCTGTGTCAGGCCATTTGCCCCCTTTTAAAAAGAAAATGTTTAAATGAATCGACTGGACATCCTCAAGGGATTGTTTTCTTTTTCTTTTTACTGTACTATTATATTTGCCACAGCAGGGGATGCCCAGACAAGAGTATTTGCTACATCAATCAAATCTGTCCGAAAGGAGAGTGTTTCCGCATGTTGCTGAAACGTTAAGCCATTTATTTTATTCCCATTCACAGACTCCTGTGTAATTTTTGGTTGTTTCTTTTTTGTTGTTGTTTGGTTCGGAGTTCATAGAAATTTCACAGGTTTATAAATAGTAGTTGAAAATGGGATTTCTGTCTGGTGCTTTGGCCTCACTGGTGTTTTGGCTTGTTGCTACTCTTCTGGCTTTGTATTGAGATCTTGGAAGAAGAGGAGGTATGGGTGTGAAAGAGACGTTTGAAACAAAAAATCAGAACAGTAGTGGTGTGGAAGCCTGGTGGTGGACAGAATGGAGGTGTTGGAAGTGAGAGAGAAGTGAAGAAATTAATGGTAGGAAGCTGAAATTGAGCAATCTACATATTTAAAAAAAAATAACTCACGTTTTTACGTGATACTGAATTATCACGTTTTTACGTGTTAGGGAATTATTGCGTTATTACGTGATAGGGAATTGTCACATAATAACAGACTGAACTAGAATACCGGAGACAAAACAATGATGTCAGACGTTGAGGATTTTGTAATTCCCTAACACGTAAAAACGTGATAATTCAGTATAACGTAAAAACGTGATAGTTATCACGTAATTACGTGATTTTTTTTTTTTCGTGTGGCAGCAATACGCTTCCGTACTAATGAATTGTTTTTTAGCTACATGAAAAACAAATTGAATCCATCTGCTTTGTAACATTGCCATATAATAACAACTGTACTGGGTAAAATCCTCTTGGAAGCAGTTTTTTGATAAGATACTCAACCTTTGTTTTCTCCTGCTAATGCTTCATAGTGTAATTAATGAAGAGCCCTTTGCTTCCTGAATATAAGTCTTTGGAACAATCTGATTTTGCAAAAGTGAGACCACAAAGTTGAAGAATGGATACATATGGTTGCTTTTTTCCTTCATGTTTTTTTCCTTCATTTGCTTTTCTCATTAATACTATTGTTCTGTTATTGATTTTTCCATTTCTTAATTTCAAAAGCCATTCAAATTAAAACCGTTACACAACCAGTGGAACAGTGATTGAAAATCCTACAAGCTATTCAGAAAAGTTGTATTTTTTTGCCTGACTGTGTTTTAAGGGTCCTTCCATAACAATATAAATGGAAAAATAATTCTGCATTGTTGTGTGTGTGTGTGTGTGTGTGTGTGTGTGTGTGTGTGTGTGTGTGTGTAATACACAAACAGCAGTAAGTAAAAGCCTTGAGATTACAGTTAAACCTGTGCTCACCGAATAAGGGATTATGCATGTTGTGGGCACTTAAAATAGGTTTTGCTTTGCACTGATAGACTTATTCTAAAGGAGGAAATTCAAGAAACACATGACTGAAGTGAGTCCATTACAGAAAGAAGGGCACCTGCCGGAATAATAGAAACAGTTGACAGGGTGAGGTCTGGTTGACATTTTATGCTTTAGCTTATCAAGGTTGCATCTAATCTTGGTGCAGCTGCAGTCTTTCTGGCTGAACTAAGGTCATGATAATAAATCATATTTTTCTGTGATTCAAAGGTGAACAATTAAAATGTGGGTAAAAGTTCAATTTTGAAGAATTACTCGAATTAATGGGGGGTGGGGGTGGGTCAGTATCACAGCCTTATTTAGTGGCAGCTGAGTCAAAGGACCCTTGTTCAACATCAGTGATTTGACATCATGTGTGACTTGAAATTGTGTGTGGAGACAAATCTGACATCAGATGACATCAGTGACTCCGGAGACACCCTGATGAGCCAGTCTGATCTTTTATTTTGGTCCCTTTCCCTTCACCTTATGCCATCCGTAACCCCCCACCACCACCAAACACACACACACACGTAGCACTGTCAGACGGGCAGCTGCACTTAAACATGGGCTTAGACGTGATTGTCGATTCCCGGGCTCCTCTGAGCTGCAGCTCCTCCACAATGCAGAGGCAAGAGTGCGCACTGAAACGTGTCTCCCACACCAGCCAGCATGTGACTGGGAGGACAGGGATGCTCACATTTTGGCATTTCTTTCCGTTTGATGACAGCTGTGTATTTTCCAGGCACATGGTATACCCTGCTAGAACCCAGGAGAAACCACCCCGGGATAACAGCTGGCTATGCAGTATTTTGTGCGCCACGTGAGGGGGGTTGAAGCAGTAACAATGTGACCCGGGGCCAAGCTCCAGCGATGGCTAGGCATCAAACAGCAGCCAAGGGTGATAACTCAGCAGAAAAAAGTTGAGTAGAATAGATGGGATAAGGATGTTGGGGGAGGGGAGGTAGGGGTACTGTAAGAAGCCATGAAAGCTTAATATGAAATGGCAAGGATATTCATCTCCTTTTTTTTTTTTCTTTGTCCACTCCCGGAGCTTTGGCAAGTCGTGTTAAAAATCCCCGGAATCCCTGCGTATGCTTGTATTGCTTACCTGCAGAGATGCCCAAGAGACCCAGCGTGACAGGCAGCTATGTTTCACGGGTTGTTAAGGGAAGACATGAGCTCGGATACTGTCATATGTCATTGGATTATAATCTGCACAGTTATGTTGCTGCCTGTATTCTCAAATTAGCATGAAATAGATATCAATGTTCTTGTTACCATGGGGTTGGGGGTGCTTACATTTTGTTCAAAGCTTTCTGCTCCACTTCAAAAGGTGATGAACCAGTTAATTCCAGTTGACCAAAACTATAGTCATGCATATAATTTCTGTTTTTCATAGCAACATTGTCTCGTTCTCAGTCTGCATCTTCACTTTTACACCTTCTAGAAAATGCAAAGATTTTTTTTTTCTTATGACCAGAACGATCTCAAAAAGAACATTTTAATATCTGACTTTATTGACCTGGAATCATCCTGTTTTTTTATACCCAATCCCTCACCTAAAATACATTTTACATTTCCCTAATAAATCCAGTCTGTTATAGGCAGTTATTTCATCAAATTAATTGTATCCATGTCTTTTCTCCCCGTTCATACATAATGACCTTGGAACGCTGTTTGTTTGATTTTTATCAAGATGCTTCTTATCAGAATTAGAATTTTGTTCAGTTCAATTGTACCTAAAATAAGGCGCAAACACGTGCTTTTCAGGTGTAACATACATTAATTATTTACTGATTGATAGTGCTTTTGGCCATTGTGGTTAATGATTTTACAACTCATTCATTTACAGTTGAGATATCAATTCTTCTAAAAGAGAGAACGCTGCTGAGAAAAATATTGCTCTTAAGTTCTGAGATACCTTTATTTGCCTCTATCAAGCACACCAATGGAAAAATCTTACTTTTGTTATCGTTCTTTTGCTGTCGATATCTCACTCTCCAACATGGCAGTTTAATTTGGGTTAGACACAAAATAAAGTAGGTACTTCTGAAATGCCTAGACTAGTCAGCTTGCTTGTCTGTGCTTTGGCCAACTAGTCCTTTTTTAAATTAATTGTATTTTTCCATTACTTACACTGCAACAAATGATGCCTGTGCAGCAATTAAAGTCTGGAAAATATTACTTCAGTTTGTGTGTTTGCATGTTAGTTGTAATATCTGACGACTCTAAAAGTGGCAATTTGGGACCCAGAAAATAGCAGTCGAATCGTTTAACTGGTTTTATTTATGCCAGATAACTATGCGTGGGCGTGTGTGTATATATTTAATGCATTTTCATCTTTTGCAATGGTAATTACTTTATTAACCCCTTAACCTATATTTCACTGTTTGCAAATTTTATTTCAATTCATTATTTCTGTGTAAACTTTTATTTATATTTCCTGAACATCATGAATGTGATATAAAAGGATTTAGTTTATCTGTTCATATGCAGTTATAGAAAATATAGCTAGCACACTGAAATTATTAAATACATTTATAAAATCTTAACATGGTGTTCATGCGTTATGATGCCAGGTATTCACACTTCAAAAGCATTTATGAATTTCACTGACATGAAAGTTAGTCAATGATTTTTGAACATAGTTCTATCCCTCAGTTTTTTTTATATAAATATTCCTGATTTCAAATAATTGAGGTTCATTTTTATACAGTGTTCTTTTTGGAGAGCTATACCAAAAAGTAAACATTCACTAATGAGATGGGTGTGTCTTAAAGTACTTTGATTTTAATATTTTATACATTCCCTGAAAAAATAAAACACATTCTCTCTGATAAATCAATAGTAGTTACCAGTGGAACAAGATTATTATTATTACTAATATTATTATTATAGGGTATGTTTTGGGACCCTTTAAAATTTTAAACCAAGAAAACATTTCCTCACTCCAGTAATCATGTTTTGCAGTGAGGTGGTAAAATGCACTTGACAGCTTGGTCATGCAATTCATATAGGCTTCCTCATACAATCCTTGGGGCATCTGAGATTAACACGAACTGATTACATTATAAAAGATTGCACGCCAAGGCACAAAATAGACCGGTGCATGTCTGAGAAACACTGAGGTTTTAATTTATAGAGATTTAGAAACTAAAATTCACAGTTTAAAGTGAGTGGGTGATGCAGGAAGATACAATATGTAAGCAGCTTTGAAGGTGGAAATGTTACAACAATTTACAAATACAATTTGAACTCTCGGAATAACAGGGGGGTGCAGTTGCTTTGGATCCAGCATGAATTGTACATATTCTGTAATTCATTAGATTGTATGAGAGGTAGTTTGGACAGATTGCAGCTGTCTGTAGCCACGAGTCAGCTTGTATTATTAATTACAATACAAACAGCTGTCTATTAATATTAAGGGTACAACTGCAGGCCTTTCACAACAGCATTATCTGAGATGGTGGGTTATGTCTCTTGCGATAAACTGGTCTAGATAGGCAGTTATTGTAAAATTGGTGTATTCCCCCCCCCCCCCCCCCCCAACACCCCGAGAAACAAATAAAAATATATAGTTTTTTTATTGTTTTTTTTAATTTGAGATACTGTAGGGCATAATTATTGTTCGCCCCACTTTTTATGTTCTTGTCAGCAATGTAATTTGTACTCTGCTTGGCACAAAACCCTTGGGTGGTTATTTTGTAGCACTACCATTGCTTTACCTGATGGCCTGCTGGTTTTGGGAAATCCAGAAAAGTTTTTGTCAGATAACTGATTGTCTCTTAATCTATCTAGCATTTGTGTTTTTTAACCCCCAGTTCAATCACTACTTAGGTAATTGTATTTCTGTTTATTTTGAGAGTATGAAAAGTAGATGTGAGGTTCCTTTGTAATCCAGACACAAAGGCCAGGTGTTAAGAATTTAGTCAACAATAGAATATTTTAATATTAAATATTAAATAGGAAGTACAATGCACTGGAATTCCTTTATGATTTCACTTTATTAAGAATTTAAGCACACTGGTGACAAAATACATTTTCTGCTGAAACTAACATCATAATATATACTTTAATGTGGCCTATATATTTCAAAACTCTTAACTCATTGGGTTGTATAAACCTCTCTGATTGGATTATGATTGGATCAGGCTGTATGTGTTACAAGGGTAAAATATTGAATATGTATTAGATTTGCTTCAATTGCTTCTACATACAAAGATGTTGCTATCCAAGTTCTTATATAAGTGTCATTTGTATTCTAATAGCAGACTTCATCAGACATTTGCAATGTTTATTGATCTTTTCTACATATTTTTAGTAGTAGAACAGTATTGTATCATGTTAATTAAGAGCAAGGGGATAATTGGCACCAAAGGATAATAGTACAGTGTGCTTTTAATTATTACTTTTTTCTTTTGATCTTCATTCTTCCTTCTTCCAAACAATAAAATGCAGACCTTCTAGTAATGATTGTTATGCAAGTCTGTTTTTCTTCTTAGTGACCCAGTTTCTGGGCTGTTATGGCTTCAGAAACATACAATCTCCTCAAGATTGTCATCACCAATGATTGTCCAACCTTAAATTTCATTAAAAGATTTATACAAAGCAAATGGCAGAAAGCACTCGGCTTGGCAAAAATAGAAAAACGTAAAGTAGGTCTGTATGATAACTGATGCCATGTAACGCTGGTAAACCATATTAACAGGGGGACAGCTGCAGGACTTTAAAACAAGAGTAGCAACAACAAACTATACAATATGTAGGGGAACATTTCTGTATTTCAGAAGTCATGATTGATTGTTTGCTTGTTTATGGTTATGAAGAAGGCTTGGTTTAATTTTAAAAATAAATAATATCTCATACAATAATTGAACAGTATGTGTACATCTTTGCTGGGTGCCTGTGAGCCCCGCAGTGTTATCAGTTAGAGCTGCCACAGTTCTCCTTTGAACACCCTAGCTCTGCTGTTCATACCATGTGCTTGCATTGTGGGAGAAAATATAGAAGTTCTGAAAATGCACGTTTCAGAGGATAGATGGTATGTTGTCAGATGCTCCCTTGCCGCCACAGTTGCCGTAGCATTGAGCAGAGTTTACAAAAATTGATGATTCCACATATCTAATTAAAAATGTAAAGATAAGCTGAACTGTAGTGCTACGCTGCACAACAGCTGATTCAACTTCACTGTGGAAGAAGAGAAAAACACTCTGCCAGGAAAATTAAAAGGAAGCGAGGCAAAATAACCTACTTGGAATTTGGAAGTTGCACCAAATTTTGCATTTGATGCAAAAAAAAACTTTAAGCTAGGTGATATTCAGAATTGTCTGTGTTGTGCTTGTTTTTGGTTCATTTCTGTAAATGCTATGGCCAGCTCCTGCTAAGAAATTATAATATCACATTTTTTTTAGTCTCCAGTGCTGAGGAAGTGGTTTTGTCTTTTAGGCCTGTAATGTTAGAAACACTGTGATTTTCATTCATCACTGTTTCTAGGCATGTGGCTATGAATTTTAATCGCTATGCAATTCATCCCTCTCTCTCTGCACAATTTAGAGGTGTGATCCTCATGAGATGTTCCTCCTTATGTTGTCTGATGTCAAATTAAAGCAGACATGATTAGGACACATTGTAATTAAACAATTGCAGTGATCCAGATTGGAGGATATCTTTATTATGCAAAGAGTGGCGCATCGGAATAACTCCATCAATTCCCAGGAAGTCCTCAGCGTGGTGACTGGTGACGATAGTTTAGTCGAGTAAAACAAGTATCGGGACTATTCTGAATGCTTTTGGACTATTGTGATTATGTAATTTAGCTGACAGCTCTATCCAACATGACTGAGATGGTTGTTCTGACACAAACATATACAACAATACAGAGAAATGTACAACACCACTGCCTCTTAACTGCTGGTGATGAGATGTGAGTAGATGTGTGGTTCCCCCTCGAGGCACATGGAAAGGAGTCTTCTGAAACTCCACTTAATTCCTTCAGAGTGGTTGTCTATGTAGGTGAAAGGGTAAGAGGTCCTCAGCTGGGCCACAGACGTTGCCTTGCCCTTTGACCACACTTGGCATTCGGGAATCTTCTTTTGTGATTAAATTAGACTGGTCTTTGCAAACGTTCATGTGGGGTGTGTTTGTAATGCGTGTTTCCTAAGTACTAAGTAATTAGGCAAGATAAAGCAATTCCTTATATCTGTTTAGCCAAATTGTTTGTTTTGTTATTCATTTTGTTACATAATATATTTCCATATTCATGAGAATAAGAGTTTTGTTGTCTTCAAAGTAATTCAGAGTTATGGCAATTTAATAATAATACAAATTATTATTATTATTGACACACACGTCTGTCGCAGATAGGGTAGTAAGGTTTTGTTTCTAGGACTTTTCTGTGTTTTGGGTTGCCTTAAGCAGCTTACTGACTTATTTCTCTTAGGCCAACAATTCAATCCATTCAAGAAGGTCTCTAGAAAACAAAGGTGTTATTCAGCTACACAGTCACTGCGTGATGCTGAGGAGAGTAATAATGTTTGTGTGACTGAACCACGTCATGGGCCCAGCGTATATTTCTTCTCATCGGATTAAATCGGTTCTCTGACACTTAGGGCCAGAACAAATTATTGATGATGATTATTATTGTCTAAACACATTTTCAAATACAGAATTATCATAAATTGACAGGGAATTAACATATGCATGACATACAATAAATTATGCAGACAAACAAAACATATGCAAAGGATACAGTAACTGGAATAAATGAGGTGATGGATTATCATAGAGCAGCTATTAATAGTGACTGTGATAGAACGAGATTAAAAAAGGTACTGTGATCTTTCTGTAGTAGTGTGTGAAATAGTATTAATCTGTATTGACAGTTTATAGGTAGCAAAGCATAGAGAGTGATCCTTTGATTTATAGACATTGGGGAAGTGTACATGCAGTGTTTTTAATTTGTGAAATGTTGATGTGCGTGCACATTTGGCCCGAAAACCTCTGCAAAATCAGCCCAAGAGAAGGACAGTCAATCACAAAAATCGAGTGAATGACGTAAAAATGACTAAAACATGTTTCCACATGTAAACTCACATTTCACATGTAAATGCTACTGAGATAATTGTATGTATCCCTAAATGACTACATTATAAAAGTGGTCACTTTATTGTGGGTTTTAAGGTAAAGTAAGTTGCTGATGGACATTTCATGGTTAGCAATAATGTATTTCAGGTTAGTGGCAATGTTGAAAGAGTTAAAAAATGTTGTTGTTGTTTCCAATTATCATGCTCTCTATGTTGTGGGTTCAAATCACGGGTGGGGCAGTGCTGTTGTACCCTTGAGCAAGGTACTTCACTTAGATTGCTCCTGTAAAATGCCCAGCTGTATAAATGGGTATAAATGTATAAATGGGTATAAATGTATATATGTACAAACGTAAGTCGCCCTGGATAAGAGCGTCAGCTAAATGACAAAAATAATAATAATTATAATAATAATAATAATAATAATAATAACATTGGAGCGGTGGCTGCTGCTGTCTGATCATGGCCCCCGCTGTCAACAAACAGGCCTCCCCACTCCAGGCGGGCAAGGAGCGTTGGCCAGGAGGAGGAGGAGGGGGGTCTCTCCATCCTGCCGAGCACACACGTGCTGCTTGTGGCCAACACTCCTTGCCTGGAGTGGGGAGGTCCTATGCCCCGCCTGTTTGTTGAGCTGGGGTGCCAGTCAGTGTTTGCACCAGGGGGCACACAACAGCCGGCATAAGGGCGTCTCCACCCGGACACGGGGGCACTGCAAGACCAAACCACACATAACAAACTCTGTGTATCCAAACACTGGAGTGTGGGATACAAGCGCCACGTAGGCCCAAATGCTTAACCACACCGTGTGTGCAGGGTCCGGAATATATAATTTCAATAAACATGGACATTTGTCTGCAAGGGATTGGGATTTGAGCACATGTATAGCTGTTGCAATACCCGTTTGTTGACTCAAGATGATCCTATTAGCCACATGGTACCAGTGCACACATTCAGATTTTGTCCTTTCTTTCAGTGCTGTGTAAACACAGCTCACTAAGTCACCCTTCGCCTTCTTTTATAGGGTGTTTCGGTCGGCATGGAAACATATTTCTTCATGCTGTTGTGTTTTCCTATAACAATCGTGGTGATGGTCCTGCTCACTTGGAGATCAGGACAGTTGGTGTTCGCTCATCAAATGTCAGATGCCATTAGCCAGAGTGTTGGAAATCCTCTCTGGAAGTCTTACTGTTTGTCGTGTTTTTTCATCTCCAATGGTCTACATGGCTTGTGGGTTTGGAGCATGAGGACTACCTGTGGTAAAAACTATTCCTGCTACATCAAACATGATCAAATTCACCAGACTATCTCAGGCCCCTTGTTTTTCACAGGCAAAATGTGTTCTGGTTATAGGAAGTGTTGAGAGATGCGGGAATAAAAGCCTGTGCTTTTTTTTGTTCACCAAGGCGTAAGAAAACATAATGGAGACATTCAATCCTCATCTGTTTTCTGTCATACAGTTGTAGACAGAGTGTTCCGGATGAAATACGTACTGTTAAAGACAAAGACACAAAAGAGAGAAGATTACAAAAATAGAATTTTACTTTTATTCTGAGAAAAACATACACTTTTATGATCAAGTAAATAAGTGGGCTTAGTTTTAGTTTAGGTTTACTAGAGATGCCAAAAACAAGAAACAGCCAACTGAAAAAAAAAAATATATATATAGGCTATAAGAGACAAATACTGAAATTAATAGTTGCTCAGTGCAATCAAAGTGCTGGTAGGAACTTCTTGGTTAATTCATTCTTGTTCATGTGACATCTGCAGATGCTTTTCTCTGTGTTGTAAGACCTATGATAGTGGTCTTTTGAAGATAAAAAGCTATGAAAACCTGAGATTGTGATATATTGAGGGAAAGAGCAAGAACACCTGTGGAATCCGTTTTGTCCGTATGTGCTCAGAAGCAGATCCGTACACTGTCTGAACACCAGGGTCGTAATGACCCACCCTTCAGTGCTAATGGATTGTAGCAAAGGTCATGGGCTGAATACATATATTTTTTTGCCAGTCTATAATGCAATCGTTTGCCTGACCAGCACTGAGGCAATTGTATGGTTTAGGGCATAGTAGCTCGATATCAATTTTGTTCTCCCAGTACTGCTAATTATATATTGGTTAAGAGTAAAGGACAAATTATTTCCAAATAGAGTGATACCCCAGAGAGGTGAAAATGTATTAAGAAGAGATTGTGAAGAATTTTTTCAATAGTCACTTGCTTAATTCTTCTAAAACAAAGTAAAACAGAATGGCTTTTTTTTGTTTTGCAAAGTGGCTGAAAGATACCCAGCCGAAACTCCGAACGATGTGTGAGGAAGTCTGTGGCATATTGTTAATGCCATTTATACCCGCAGATGCTTCACTGAGATATTCCAAAGAACAGAATTATTATTTTGGATTGGGCTGCCCTTCTTTCAGGGAGGCAGTAGCATAATAAGGTCTTACTTTGAGGTGATGGGTTTTAAGATGATCCCTTTCATGATCTATAAAGCAGAATATCCTGTGCCCCTGCTGGCCTAATTTTTCAAGGTACAGTATTTTGCTCTAAGCAGTTTCCTTAAAACTGATGATAAAAACCCTTGCTTTTGGTCTTCTTTTCTTTTGGTTTCCTTTAGGTTTTCTGTGTAACTGGAGATGAAGGTGAATATCTCTGAACTATTTTCCGTGGTGTTCTCCTCAGACTGTTAATTGAATGTGATTATTAGCAAATCAATCTGTCAAGGTTCCTCATATACCAACACCATTGCTTAAGGTCTAATAGACTCCCGGGTTATTGAGATTCTTGCCTCAGGGCCGTGCATCTGTGCTTTCAGAAGTGACCTCTTCAATTATGATCTAATTTGCTATGGATTTTCTAAACAGTATATACTGGATTCTTGTCAGGCAGCATTTGTATCACTTAGGGAGTGGGAGCCGAACACCTGTTTGTGTGTTTTTTTTCACTGTTTAGATACTGCATGTGTAAATGGATGGACCACAAGCTCCCAAAATTAGTCCCATAACTGACTTAGTGTCAATGCCCATTAGCTACAGTGAGGGGGAAAAAGTATTTGATCCCCTGCTGATTTTGTACGTTTGCCCACTGACAAAGAAATGATCAGTCTATAATTTTAATGGTAAGTGTATTTTAACAGTGAGAGACAGAATAACAACAACAAAAATCCAGAAAAACGCATTTCAATTTTTTTTTAAATTGATTTGCATGTTAATGAGGGAAATAAGTATTTGACCCCTTCGACTTAGTACTTGGTGGCAAAACCCTTGTTGGCAATCACAGAGGTCAGACGTTTCTTGTAGTTGGCCACCAGGTTTGCACACATCTCAGGAGGGATTTTGTCCCACTCCTCTTTGCAGATCCTCTCCAAGTCATTAAGGTTTCGAGGCTGACGTTTGGCAACTCGAACCTTCAGCTCCCTCCACAGATTTTCTATGGGATTAAGGTCTGGAGACTGGCTAGGCCACTCCAGGACCTTAATGTGCTTCTTGAGCCACTCCTTTGTTGCCTTGGCTGTGTGTTTTGGGTCATTGTCATGCTGGAATACCCATCCACGACCCATTTTCAATGCCCTGGCTGAGGGAAGGAGGTTCTCACCCAAGATTTGACGGTACATGGCCCCGTCCATCGTCCCTTTGATGCGGTGCAGTTGTCCTGTCCCCTTCGCAGAAAAACACCCCCAAAGCATAATGTTTCCACCTCCATGTTTGACGGTGGGGATGGTGTTCTTGGGGTCATTCCTCCTCCTCCAAACACGGCGCGTTGAGTTGATGCCAAAGAGCTCGATTTTGGTCTCATCTGACCACAACACTTTCACCCAGTTCTCCTCTGAATCATTCAGATGTTCATTGGCAAACTTCAGACGGGCCTGTACATGTGCTTTCTTGAGCAGGGGGACCTTGCGGGTGCTGCAGGGTTTCAGTCCTTCACGGCGTAGTGTGTTACCAATTGTTTTCTTGGTGTCTATGGTCCCAGCTGCCTTGAGATCATTAACAAATCCTCCCGTGTAGTTCTGGGCTGATTCCTCACCGTTCTCATGATCATTGAAACAACACGAGGTGAGATCTTGCATGGAGCCCCAGACCGAGGGAGACTGACAGTTATTTTGTGTTTCTTCCATTTGCGAATAATCGCACCAACTGTTGTCACCTTCTCACCAAGCTGCTTGGCGATGGTCTTGTAGCCCATTCCAGCCTTGTGTAGGTCTACAATCTTGTCCCTGACATCCTTGGACAGCTCTTTGGTCTTGGCCATGGTGGAGAGTTTGGAATCTGATTGATTGATTGCTTCTGTGGACAGGTGTCGTTTATACAGGTAACGAGCTGAGATTAGGAGCACTGCCTTTAAGAGAGTGCTCCTAATCTCAGCTCGTTACCTGTATAAAAGACACCTGGGAGCCAGAAATCTTGCTGATTGATAGGGGATCAAATACTTATTTCACTCATTAACATGCAAATCAATTTATAACTTTTTTGGATTTTTTTGTTGTTATTCTGTCTCTCACTGTTAAAATACACCTACCATTAAAATTATAGACTGATCATTTCTTTGTCAGTGGGCAAACGTACAAAATCAGCAGGGGATCAAATACTTTTTCCCCTCACTGTAGGTGGGGGGTTACATAAAAACAAGTGGACACTCTACCATCCATAGTCATGGGATCAGATATCACGAAGGAGCTTTATATTGCACACCTGATTTTGCGGTTCAGTTGGAGGAATGGCATTTCCCTGATTTGTTAGTTTGGGTTTAATTTCAAGATTGTGTTGATGGTAATGGTAATGGATATTTGTGGTTTCCTATGTTCAGATTATTTCCCTGAGAAAAGTGGAGTCTCATGTTCTGTAAATAATAGGACCAATTTGAAATATGGGCAGCTGACTTTGTTATATTATAGTATAGAATAGTATAGTATAAAATAGTTTAGTATATACAGGAAAAGACTAAAATAAAACACCAAAAAATAACCTCAAGAAACATAATTCCATATATTTATACATTCCCACAAGTTGTACATCACAATCTACTTTTTATTCTATGCAGTAATATCCCACGTATCTGTAATATTTCCATAATCTCAAAACCTTTGTTATTGCAAATATATATGTATATGAATACATCCCACTGCTAAAAGACCTTGAGACTTACCAGACCCTTTTTAGCAATATGAATTACATTTTCAGACAGAAATCCAGCATTAGAAAAGGAAAAAGTCTAGAAAGCATTTCGTTACAGAAACATTTTTGAACTTATCTGTAATATGTTTTTCAAATAAAGGTATAATTTTCTTAATTAATTTCACACTTTGCAGTATATTTAATAACTCTACCAATAAGTGGTGTTATTCACACTACTATAACAACTACTCATATAAGTACTTCATCTGTAGTGCATCACTGGAATTATAAATATTTGTAAAATAGTCTTTTTTTAAACAAAGTTCTCAATCCAATCAGGGGAGCTGAAGGCACAAATGTTGCAATAATGCTGATTTCTCTGATTCTGTTCATCACAATTGCAGTTCTGAGCTGCAGCTGGAGAAAAAAAATCTGCTTTCACATACACAGCAGAGACCAGAAACAGAACACATCTCCATAGCTTTCTGGTTATCAGTTTGTTTCTCAGAATTCTATGTACAAGAAAGGTGGCCATGTCAATAGTACCGGTTTAAGTAAATTCACCGAAAATGACGTTATTCTATTATGCCCAAATGAAGGAATTTGAATAAAGAAACATCACTTCTTCCCTTCATGAAGGAACAGCTACTAAAACTATGAATAAATTCAGTTCAACACAGCCATTGTGTTTAATTGTTCAGTGAATGAAACATATATAGTCATTGCTTTATAACAGATGTTTTTGCTGAGCTTGGAGGCAGGCATGTTCAAATTAATGTCAGTTTTTAAGAATCATCTACAGTTAATTGTCTGAAGACTTCTTTCCAGCTATGAGTTAAGTCTCTGTTGGCTGAAACAGGTTTGCAGACATACATGAAGCCTTTTTTGTTATCCGATGCTCTACCCAAAGTGGCACTGAAGGAAATGATAAACGTCAGACCTTCATGACAAGCGTGAAAAGACAGAGTGGATAATTGTGGATCATGATTGGCTTCTGAGCGCATCATTGCTTATTAGATAGCCTACCATATGGAAGACAATGAAACGGTGTTTGGTATTTCTTAGCTACTGCTGGTGGAAAACAAAAAAAAAACATTCACCCCCATGGGTAATATCTATATGGAATTTAATATCTATTGGACGAAGTTTGGGTAAGTACACTTATTAATAAGTTTTCACCAGTAGGATCCCGCTGTTGCTGTGAAAGCTGTCTGACCTAATTTCACAGGCGACATGACGATCGCTGCATACCAATTTTTCAAGCTTCAATTTTTTTTGATCTGGTTCCAGCCCACATTACATTAAAGTTTCCACTTCATGCCACTCTGCCTTTCTGTTCCTCACAGTTGAGCACTCTTTTCAAGAACCAACAGCATGGCAAAATGCTCACCTCATCAACAACTGCTTGCAAGTCCTTGATGGTGCAAACTGTCATTCAGCATTTCCCCCCCCCTTGAATTTAATTTCTACCACAAAATACTTATATTCAGTTTTTTATAGGGAAAATCAGCAATGTTACAGTCATATCTGCGGAACAGACACTGTAATTCATGATCAGTGCTTTGAGGTCAGCATCAAAAATATAAAGTTCCTTTGGCAAGAATAGATTGATAGATTTACAAAATGTGTCCTTTCTAAGCAAAATGCAGCAGACTTTAGCATGATTCAAAATCACACAAATTCTAATTACATGTACAGTGATAGCTTCCATTCTCATGCATGCATTGTCAGATATGTTTTGGCACATACTAAGCATTCACAATACAAAGCCTTCATTTTCTTTTTTTGTCCGAAATTAAAAGCCACCTCAACTCTCTTGAACTGTAACGGGATAAGTCTCACTTGAATGTCAAATTTATTTTAGGTTGATTAAAACAAAATCAGTTAACACAGTGCTCCGACTAAAGGCTTGGCCAGAAACTTCCTGTGAATGTACTTACTGTTCTTCTGAGTTTGTCCCGAAAGCTAGTGCAGGTGCAAGCAGTATGCTTTGTATGAGATGGTTCATAGCTAATTTAAAAACCTGTGCTCCCCGTGGGTAGTGAGCAGCTTTTCCTGTCTGATTTTGTCTTCAGGTCTGCCGTATGGATGGGAAGAGGCTTACACAGCAGATGGGATCAAGTACTTTATCAAGTAAGTACTTTCATGTTGCTCTGGAGGTGAGGTTTCATAGATATTCCCGCTTCATAAACAACAACAGTGTAAGACAATATTCAACTGCAGACTGGAGAGATTTCCCCAGCCTTCCATGCAGTTTAAAATTCACTAGGTTATACTGACACTGGCTATTTGAACATGGCTGTGTTGGAGTGGGACAGGAGCATTTCTTTGATCCCCGGGTAAACAGTTCATTCATCACTCCGAGGGCAGAGTTTTTCTGAATACCGACAAAATCATTTACCTTTTGTTTGAGGGGAGATTTAATTACATACATTCCTAGGTTTTGTTTCCACGTTGAAATTTCTGTGCTCAGTGCAGTTCAAGCATAAAAAAAACCCAAATGTAGCATGAATTATTTTAAGTGCTGAAATGGACTCTTTAAATGTGAAGAGTGCATAATTCTATGTGAATGGGTTTGCTTGGTTTGCATGCATTTAATACAAATTACTTTGTTCTGCTTTGCTAGCTGAAGATGTCCTATTTTGCAATCAACATCCATGTCATTTGCAGCTGTTTGCAGCATTTCATGTCCGAATGACATGGAAATATGTTGTGTGCTTTTAGATGGATCCTATTTTCCCAAGTTAGATTTAATTTTAAAGAAAACCTTGCCATTTAAATCCATTTCTACAAATGACCCATCATTTTGATAAACAGTGGGTATAATCACTTGGCATTTTTAAATGGCTTTTGTGTACTGCCATATAATTTCAAATTCCAAGAAAACTAAGCGAAGAAAAATGTTCCTTAGGTGGAGACAGCAAATTATCTTCACAAACAGTCTTAAAAAATGGGTGCTTGAAGGCACTTTTGTACCTTCTTCACAGCTTGTGGTACACAATTGAATTAGCCTGTGCTGTTCAGACCCAAGGTGAAGAGTACCAATAAAAGCTTATTCAGGCTCCGAGCTTTAAGTTCCTTTTCCAAAAATAGGTGTTTTATACATTAATAGAAATTGATAATTGCTGCAAGGCCTTTTTTTTCTTTGGAGGTAAATAGGAAAAATGTCCATGAATATGTTTTAATGGCATTCACTTATTTTCTATTTAGCGTTAAGATCCATGTTTTTGTTTGTTTTGTTTTTTCCTGTTTTAATTATTTTTGTTGTTTTAACTAAAAGGTTTATTCATTAGACCAGGAGCCAAACATGACACCTATGATTAGAAAAAGTGCCTTCATTTACTTGGTTAGTTGTTTGGGGTTTAGAGGGTTGCATTTGAGCCCATTGCATTGCATACATACAGACGTGCTCATATTTGTTGGTACCCCTCCACACAAAAAAACAAAGAATGCACAATTTCCTCTGAAATAACTTGAAACTGACAAAAGTAATTGGCATCCACCATTGTTTATTCCATATTTAATAGAAATCAGACTTTGCTTTTGATTTTGTTTTTCAACATAATATTGTAAATAATAAAACAAATGAAAAGGGCTTGGACAAAAATGATGGGACCCTCAACCTAATATTTTGTTGCACAACGTTTTCTGTAGCTCTCAGTGAGACTTCTGCACCTGTTAACAGGTAGTTTGGCCTTCTGTTCAATCTGGGGTCGATTTTCCTCTTGCGGCCTCGCCCAGGGAGGTTGGCTACAGTTCCATGGACCTTGAACTTCTTAATAATATTTGCAACTGTTGTCACAGGAACATCAAGCTGCTTGGAGATGGTCTTATAGCCTTTACCTTTACCATGCTTGTCTATTATTTTCTTTCTGATCTCCTCAGACAACTCTCTCCTTTGCTTTCTCTGGTCCATGTTCAGTGTGGTGCACACAATGATACCAAACGGCACAGTGACTACTTTCCTCCATTTAAATAGGCTGCATAACTGATTACAAGATTGGAGACGTGTGATACTAATTAAAGAAACTAATTAGTTTGGAATATCACTATAATCCAATTATGTATTATATTTTCTAAGGGGTACCAACAAATGTGTCCAGGCCATTTTAGAATATCTTTGTAGAATGAGCAATAATTCATCTCTTTTCATGGCTTCTTTGCTTTATTCTATGACATACCAAAGGCATGCAAGTATACATGATGCAATAGCTTTTAATTTCATCACTTTTCAGGAGGAGTGAGGCATTATTTCAATGAGCTGTAAGGGTACCAACAAATCTGAGCATGTCTGTATATGTGGAAAGCATATATTAAAATCCATGTATTTTAATACAACTGTTTTGGAAAATTATATTGACTACGGCAGGAGTTGACCTGTAGTCTACAGTAGGGCAGAGTAGCGCTGTGCTAGTGCTGGTGGGGAGGGCTCTGTACCTTCACAACACCTGTTATACCCGTATGGAAAACTCCCATATCAATAATATATGTTTATATGTTTATATTGTATTCTAAATGTATTACAAATATATAAAACATATCATGTATGTATTGTACATATATGAGTTTTTCATAAGAGTATCTGCTTTGATGCCATCTTTATTTAATCAATATAATTTTCCTAATAAGATAACTTGGCATTCGGATTTAAAATCAACCCTGTAGCAAATGTTGGGTTTCAAACCTCCTTCATTAACGTGAGCTATTGCAAGGACCAGTTTGTAATTTAACCCCTTGAGGCCATGGGGAATTAAGAATGATTATTATGAGTTGGTTTGATACAATTGAATTACCACCTGTGTCTGTTCACCATTAACTGGTAATAAGTTAAAGTGTTTTCTTGGATAGGATGAAGAGATCTTTGGTTTATAAAAGTTGTGGACAGGCATACCAGGATTGTTCTGTTAATTGTTCTGAAACCAAAAACTGAGCGAAAAAATGGCTGCAAAGGAATTAATTAATGAACTCCATACCGATTATAGTTTTCCAGTTTGTCACACTGGATTTATAAATGTTAAATAAATCTATTGAGCTGTTCAGTTACTAGCAATAAATATATATCATCATCATCAGCCTTTATCGATCCACTGCTCGATGAAGGCCTCCCCAAGGTATTTTCCACTTGTTTTGATGTTCAGTTTCTCTTTTCAGGTCACACAAAGCTTGTGATTTCAGCTTCCTATCTCTTGCATGGTCTTTTTCATCCCTCAGGATCCATTCAATAGTTTCTATTGTTCATCTTTGGTCTGTTCTTCTTGCAGTGTGTCTGGCCCATTGCCATTTTAACATTCATATGTGTATGTATGTGTGTGTGTGTATATATATATATATATATATATATATATATATATATATATACACTGCCAAAAGTAATTTCTTACTACAACATTTTTTTTTTCTTCTGTGAAGAAAAAAAATCTTCCCTGAAGATCCGTGGGCCAAGAAATGTTTTCTTGGTGAATTCTTCTTGGCTCAACAAATGTCAATTCCAGTCAGATTTTCCTTGCAACAAGAAAATATTTATTTATAACTAAATGCAAAAGACTAAAATCAAAGGAACAAAATTAAGGATTCAAAACAAGCACACAAAAAACATCAATGGGATGTTGTATTAAATTGAAGATTTCATTTATTGATCCATCAAAATATGCATTTTAGATAATGTACCAACTGGAGCAGCATCATACTCTTTTTCAAACCAGTTGGAGCAAATGTTCCTGCAGAAGAGCCTTGCTTGTCTTCTTCTCTAGAGCAAAGAACAAACCTGTTACTCCAGTATTAATACTATTCATTTTATATAAGTGGCATGCATGATGATTCAGTTATGTCATTGTTGACTTTTAAGCACATCTGTGAAACAAGATGACACAATGTTACACTGCCAGACAATTTCACAATATGGACTTACAGATATTTTTGTTGAAATTACTTGTTCATATTTTTTATTTGGGGTGTTCCTTATTGTACAGTATAAGATAAGTCATATCATGCAGTTTGCGTGAGCAGACAGCAAAGTTAATTCAACTTAAGGCTTATTTTATACGAGACACATTACACAAAACATTGTATCTATTTCGGCACCGCTGTGTGTTAGCAGGGTAATCTGTAATAGGACTAATACCAATACGTTTACATGCTGTTATGGAGTCCTGAGTTTGAACTGAATGTGTTTCTTCTAATACAATTTTATGAAACAGCATTCAAATACACAATTTGTAGATACAATTACTTAACTCGCAACAACAATAAAACAATATTATATAAAAAATATTTTCACAAAATACCAAAATAGGTTAATGACCTCTGTGTTATCTAGTTATCCATTTTCGAAAGCTTATTCAAGCATGCGTTGGAAGTTACTGACCCCAATAAGGTCTGCAATCACACGAAAGTCGCCTTCATTTTTTGACAGAGAAATATTGACAGCAGTTTGAGTGATCCTGTTGTGTAGAGATTCAGTGCACACACTCTTAATCGCTGATCGTTGGTCCGCCATCTTCGTTCATCTTCGGACTGAAATATTTACTGCAATAAACTAGCTCTTATTGTGTATTGTACTGCTGTTACTGTATGGTGATTCTTGAAATGTCTATATTTAGTTTAATCTGTAAGTCGCCCTTGGTAGGGTCATCTGCTAAGAATAAATCAATAAATAAATAAATAAATAAATAAAGAATAATATCCCCTGGAACTGAAGGTACTGTTTTACGGCATTATTTAGGGTTAAGTTAGATTTTACTTGCTGTAAGAAATGACTGTTGTAATTAAATTCAGTTTCTTACACCAAGAAAACACAAGATGTTTTAACTTGAATGAGCTGGTCGAAATAGATATGTTTTTCTTCTTACAAGAAAATTCTTCTTCTGGTAAGAATCTCAATAAATGTCCTTTGGTAAAATTCTCACGCCAAGAGAAATCAAGATGTTTTTGCTTGTGCTGTGCTGCTGGAATATCTAAGCATTTTTTCTTGTTAAAAGAAAATTATTCTTCTGGTAAGAATGTCAAGAAATCACTTTTGGTAGTGTGTGTGTGTATATATATATACACACACACTATAAGCTTACATATACACATGCATCTCACATATACTGCAGTGTCTGAATATGAATATGCATATGAATATGCCTTAGCAGGGCTTCTGATTGTCAGATATTTGTATCAGTCCTGTGCTTCTGAAAGGTTAAAAAAAAAGGTACTATAAATATCTGTATCCATATGTGAACTGGTTTAAACTAAACAGAGTGCAGCAGAAAGATAATCTTGGGTATTAGTTTACACCCAGTTTCATAGGCCTATAAATAAGCACAAACAACTGTATATTTTTGGCATCTGTAAAAATATATATTTATATTGGCCAGTATCCGTAAGCACCACATATCTGTATCTGCCACTATATCACAGATGACTGGTAACTGAGGAATGGTTTTGAACATATCTTAAACTTGACCCCGTTTAAGAATTTTAATTTCACAATAAATGTTGATCTTCGGTGACTTGCCTTTATTGGGGATCATAGAATAGAACAGACGGAGATAAAATGTTGAGTCAGTTCTTTGCTTGACACCCACCCAACACAGGCCTGTACTGCCAACACACTGATGAAATGACTGCTATATATATAGTGGAATATTAAGTAGGCCTTATTGGTCACTGCAGTGTTATAGATAGCTAACCAGAGGAATTGTGTGCTATTTCTGCAGCAGCAAGGGAAGCTGGACTTTGTGGCCTTTACCTGATCAGTTATTCTGGTTGAATTCAGGAATTCAGGCCATTAAATCTTTGCAATGTTATCTGCTGCAGGGGAGACCTGCATTACATGTGGTGTTACAGTGCATATCAATGCATGTGGTTCTTCAAGTTCATGTTGTTTGTTTATTATAGGTCTCAGAGACATGATCGAACTTTGCAGAGAAGACATTTTAAATGAAAATGTAACATTTTAACAAAAAGTAGTTTAGGGTTTCCCACAGAAATTAGCATAGGCATGCCGGTCTTTTACTGAATTGATGAGCGGTGCTTTTAGACTGGCCATGTTCGGTGGGAGAATATACAAATGTGAATGATTTTGGTACTTAAGCTGCACTTTCTGATTCTGGTGGCGACACGTAAGTTAAACCAATTAAATAACACATTTGGTTATTTGACAGTCCAGTTTATCATAGTATACATTTCAGAATGGCAAATCAGAAAGCCTATTATATAAGGATTAAGAGTAATTATTATTTAAACAAGTTTGTAATATAAGCTTGGTGGTTCCTCTCGCTATCGTAATATATAACCATGTTCCTTAGATTCAAGATCTGTTTTGTTTTAGGCAGATTATATTCTTAAGGTTAGAATAATGGAGAGTTAAGTGGCTTTCACTCTAATTTATTTTAGATGTATCTTTATGATCAATATACAGAAATGATTGTACTCAGACTTATATTTTTTAATCCTCTCTTATGTTTGACCTTGAAAACGGTGTGTAATTTCATTTTTAACGAAGAATGTGAAAAACAATCTTCTGAACTATGAAATTTTTTTCTGGTTATGGCTTTGGAAGAATCTTTACAATTGGACGAGCCATTTACAAAAATAATTTAGTTTGGTGACAAATGCTTGAAACAAAGCTTGTTAATATTCTTACATTTTCTACATTTGTCCCAATATTACACATCAGTTTGCAATGTTCCTGTCAGGAAATAAAACCCTTTCAAAGTTTTGAAGGAGAGCTACCTATGTCACCTTTCCTAACATAAAAGCATTTATGTATGTATGTATGTATGTATGTATGTATGTATGTATTTATTTAAATAATTATATAAGACTGAGTGGAAATAAATGGATGGATTTTCATTACGGTCTTAGGTGATGGTGATCTTGTCAGAGCATTAATTGTTCTCCCTGTCAGTTCAGAGCTCTTTGACCACAGACTAGTCCTCTGTGTTTCTGGGATCACAAAAGGGTTCGGCTCTCTCTGTTCACAGATGGAAAGACGTACTGCACAGTGGAGGGTCATGTGTCTCACTAATCTGAGATTATCTCCTGGTCTCATCATGGGAAATTGTGTCAAAGCTGTTTAGCCACAGTACATTTGCCCACTCAAAATAAACTGTTGTGTTAAGCATGTGTGTTCTGATTCCCTGATTTTATTACATTTTTTTCTATAAAATGTTCTCTTCCTTTTTTTTTTGTGGCAGTTGTATTATTATTTTTCTTTTCAAACCCTGTCCCTCAGGAACAAATATATAAAAGTATTTTTCCTCTCACCTGTCGAAATACACATCCATCTGTTATCCAATCCTCACAAAAGAAATTGTACACATTTGGTTGCAACATAAATATATTCACTAGGCCGTCCAATATAATAAGTCTGTTTTTTCATGCATTTAGAAGATTGTCACCAAAATATATAAACTTTAGACATAGCCCTAAGACTAACTGCAAAGAATGAAAAGCACTGTTAACATAAAAGGATTCCTTTATTACATAACTTTTTGAACAGCAGCTGAGGAATAAAAGGCACCTTTTCCCCTTGAGTTGTGCTGCACTAATGGATCTGTACTTCTTTAGTGCTTTGTGGAATAACTATGAACATGCTGTAAGGTACATACATTAACAGCTATCAACTTTATAATGGCCTCATTTGTCATAAAGTACCTACCTCCAGTTTGCTATACAGACAATGATTAACTTTTTTTCATTTTTCTTTTTTACATAACCCAACTTTGAAATTCCAAGCATAAATCTTGTATGTTTTGTTTCACCAGTTGTTGGACATTTATTTGTCATAGAAGATAAGTCCATAAATCAATTAGGTTATAATTGCCCCATTTCTTGATTGGACAGCTCATTAGTCACACTCCGTTTTGAACAGCCTGCAGGAAGTAACATTTGGATAATTTTGTTCCCAAGTTTTGTTGATCTTGTTCTGGTTAGTTGGACTGTGATTGGAAATCCATAGTTCTCGAAGGATCAGGGGCAAAGGCCAAATATCCATTCGGTTTTGCTCCGTTGACCTATTTCATGTAATCTGTGAAACATGCTTTTATCTATGTGTGACATTTCTGAGGCTCTTGAAAACGAAAAAGAAAAATCTCAGCGTCTAATTCTCAGGTGGAGAACATTTATTTCTGATATTCCAGTCCATATGAGTATATATTCATAACAGGATCTTTAATTTTATAATCCATCATGACATGCATCACACATATAGCTACAGGCCTCAAAACACCCCAGAAGTGTGTTCTGTGGTTTAATGGAAGGCTACATGTTTAGTAACCCCTGTTAAAAGAATACAGACATTGAGATAATTAGCCATTTTATAAGTTAACTTGTAGTTTTATCTCATCTCAAATTCCTTTAATACATTTAGAAATTGTGACAAAATAAGAGTACTGATGCGATCAATCCCATTTTTTTGTCTTTTTTAAAATGTATTTCATGCCCGGCTTTTTTCTTACCTTCCTCAGGCAAATAACATCATCTGAGTTTAGTATGACCACTTAGACAGTGTCAGCTGACACCGATTAATTGAAAATTGCATGCAGTTTGGTCCTGCATATGTAACAGTGCTGATTAAGTTTTTTCCAATTGAGGATAAAATCAATACCAGTAAGACCACTATTGCCTGCTAAACTGCATTAGTCCAACTGGAATTTGGAAACAGAGCTGTTATTTTAATTCACTGCTAAAGTAACAAATTTATAATAGTTTAGGAGTATTCCAATGCTTAATTGATGCAGTTTAAGATTGTCGGTTAAAATATGCATGGACTAAAATGTCTACATAGCTGAGAGAATTATTTGGATGTTGGTATTGAGGGGTGCCATTTAATTATAATGTGTGTAAATAATGGAGATGTAAGATAAATTGGCATGTCTCAGGTGAAGCCATATGTGGAGACATATGGACTTACGTGACACTTTTATTAACCCTGCTACCTGCTGTTTAATCCATGGCAGTTAAGCAATGAAATTCGTCACGCTGAGTTATTACTGTCCATTTGTTCCTGTTTATGACAAACTCAAACATCAGGTCTGAGTCTGGTTGAAATCACACAGAATTTACATGCAGGTTTATACAGGTTGATCAAAATCAATTGGACTAATAGGGCTATCGGGCCGTTTGAAACTTGTGACTTTAAAATCTGGTCATAGTAATATATATTACACAGTGATAAAGCACCTTTACAGGACTAAAATAATCCCTAAATAACTAATGCAGCATAATACACAGTACATATTAGCTGTATTGATTCATTGGTAACCATCATTTGAGATAAATAACCTTTGCAACTTAAGATGTAGGCCTACTGTGTATTGATCTCCAAACTTTTTCCTTCCTTCTTTTAGATCCTTGGCACACCACTTTTGCCATAGTTATTATAGAAGGGATAGGAAATGTGAGGAGAATCAAAGTCAGCAACATTATTAAAGTTTCCATAGTGATTGAATGTAACATACCCCACATTGTGAAAGTCTGTACAGAATGGAGTCTTATAATAAGGTCCGTAATATCACAGGAAGGTGTAGAGATTTGGTTTCTATGAATTAGTTTGAAACTTTGTGTTTTTGAAACTTCATGACTGCACTGCATATATACACTCACCTAAAGGATTATTAGGAACACCTGTTCAATTTCTCATTTATGCAATTATCTAACCAACCAATCACATGGCAGTTGCTTCAATGCATTTAGGGGTGTGGTCCTGGTCAAGACAATCTCCTGAACTCCAAACTGAATGTCTGAATGGGAAAGAAAGGTGATTTAAGCAATTTTGAGCGTGGCATGGTTGTTGGTGCCACACGGGCCGGTCTGAGTATTTCACAATCTGCTCAGTTACTGGGATTTTCACGCACAACAATTTCTAGGGTTTACAAAGAATGGTGTGAAAAGGGAAAAACATCCAGTATGCGGCAGTCCTGTGGGTGAAAATGCCTTGTTGATGCTCGAGGTCAGAGGAGAATGGGCCGACTGATTCAAGCTGATAGAAGAGCAACTTTGACTGAAATAACCACTCGTTACAACCGAGGTATGCAGCAAAGCATTTGTGAAGCCACAACACGTACAACCTTGAGGCGGATGGGCTACAACAGCAGAAGACCCCACCGGGTACCACTCATCTCCACTACAAATAGGAAAAAGAGGCTACAATTTCCACAAGCTCACCAAAAGTGGACAGTTGAAGACTGGAAAAATGTTGCCTGGTCTGATGAGTCTCGATTTCTGTTGAGACATTCAGATGGTAGAGTCAGAATTTGGCGTAAACAGAATGAGAACATGGATCCATCATGCCTTGTTACCACTGTGCAGGCTGGTGGTGGTGGTGTAATGGTGTGGGGGATGTTTTCTTGGCACACTTTAGGCCCCTTAGTGCCAGTTGGGCATCGTTGAAATGCCACGGCCTACCTGAGCATTGTTTCTGACCATGTCCATCCCTTTATGACCACCATGTACCCATCCTCTGATGGCTACTTCCAGCAGGATAATGCACCATGTCACAAAGGTCCAATCATTTCAAATTGGTTTCTTGAACATGACAATGAGTTCACTGTACTAAACTGGCCCCCACAGTCACCAGATCTCAACCCAATAGAGCATCTTTGGGATGTGGTGGAACGGGAGCTTCGTGCCCTGGATGTGCATCCCACAAATCTCCATCAACTGCAAGATGCTATCCTATCAATATGGGCCAACATTTCTAAAGAATGCTTTCAGCACCTTGTTGAATCAATGCCACGTAGAATTAAGGCAGTTCTGAAGGCGAAAGGGGGTCAAACACAGTATTAGTATGGCGTTCCTAATAATCCTTTAGGTGAGTGTATATAGGACTGCATGGCTCAGCTAGCCTGACAAAACCAGGGTAGGCTAGGGTAGATAAGGCTTGATCTAAATCCAATATACTTAGTATGATTACTTATGACCATTTGCACCAAAAGAGAATAATGAAATGAAGATCATGGATTTGGCCCCCATTGCTGCCAAGTTATTGGTGAATGTGCAGGATATCACAAATGCTTTGCAATCCCGTTCACACACCTCTCTGCTGGCAAGCTGAACTGTATTATCACTATTTGTGGTATAATTCGCAAATATCTAGGTCAGACTCTTACAACTTTGGTTACAACTGGTTAGTATTGGATTACAGTTTATCATTATGTGGATAATTATTATTTTGGGGATAATAAACAGTTGTTCAGAACCAGCATTTCTGAATCAAGGTCACTAGTGTTGAATTGCAATCGGTTTCTTTGTCATGTAAATCCCTTAAAGCACAGAGTTTAATAGACGGTTAGTTTCTTGCAGCCGAAATGTATTTTCAATCTGCCGAGGAAGATTAACTATTTTGTTACATTTTAAAGGAGGAGTTTATTTCATAGCATTAAGACCTACAGGAAACAGTTCCTGTAGTTAAGCATCGTTAGGACAGAAACCTTTCCCTCAAAGATGAATGTATAGACTTAAAAACGCTGTGGTTTAGGTGAAGAAGGGTTAGTAGTGACTCAGTTGTGACTAAAGTAGTAACTAATTATTCGGACACCGAGGCGTTTCAAAGGATTGGTACCATTTCTGTTGAATCTGTCAAAGGTGTAATATTTTATTCAATAAAAAAAGAAAACAGAAAATGAGTTGCAAGTTCTTGCAGTCATACAAAGCCCTTTTTTTGTAAAATTCTGCTGACAGATTTCCACCTGAATTTAACATCAGTAAATCTGAAATCCAACACATAACTCTGAGCACAGTTTGAAACATAAACCATCATACCACCATCCATTCCAAGAAAACCATGTCCAAGCACACACAAAAATGAGTTTGTATACACCATTTCCTACTCAATTATCAATCCACAGCCTCACAGTCAAAGAGTTAAATAAGCCTAGAACAATCCTTAACAACAAGAAGCCAAGACTCTTTTTTTAGGCTCACAGCAAATGAGATTTATTTTATTTAAAGTTCTACTTTTAAGTTCAGCACAAAATCAATATGTGAACTTGTAGTGAGGGTCAAGACGTCATAGTAGTCTATAAATATCCACCAACTTGAGGTGTATTAAGTAACACAATGCAGTATGTATGCAGTTTTGCATTTCCTTTGGTGGCATCATAGGAATGTCAATTTCTGAAACTTATTGCAGTAAATTCATGGTGTGGTTCTTGGAAAGAAAGATTTATTTTTAAACACTTGTGTTTGTTGTTTTCCTTGTTTGGAATAACTCTCGGAGGAAATGACATTTGAGTTTTTAAATATAAATTTCATTCTTCATGGCTTGAATTTCTAACGGGGCTTTGTTTTATTCCAGCCATGTGACTCAGACCACGTCATGGATTCACCCTGTGACCAGCACCCTCAGCCTGTCTGAGCGAGAAGGGGAGGACTTCAGCAGAGACCTCCCTGAACAGAGGAGTTAACACCGAGGACAAAGCTTCTTTCAAACTTTTTCTCCAGTGCAATTCAAAGACTCTTTAGCTGCCTAAATCCACAGAGCTGCACACTACAACTCAGTTTCCACAGAACACTGACATACTTAGCTGTATATAGATATAGAACAATATGTTTTATTTTCCAGATTACATGCGTGCTTGTGGATCTGAAAACTGTGAGAGAGTGCTGCACACATTATACAGTATTTACTGCTACAATTTTTGACCACTGCTGACCATTTGATTTTCATTTATATCATGTTTACATCAACCCTGAATAATGCAATGTATTTATCCATCTTTATTTAGTTCTGTTTTTAAAACAAATTTATTTTAAGATATTCAAGTTGCCTTCCTTTTAATTCATTTTAGATGGCACTATTAAGTCTTTTAAATGAAAATGCTTTTGTAGCAAATTCTTCTTATTTTGAGAGTCGACAGAATATTCAAAAACTGCCCAAGTGTTAGAATAATCCAGGCGTTTAGTGATGCGGGGGTGGTGGATGGAGATTTTGGGGGAGGGAAGAACAACAAAGTTAAAGGAAGGAAGAACAAACCCATCTTTGGGTCCTAGAGTTTACAGTATGAAACCCAAGTTAATCAAAGAGCTACCAAAAGAAACATACCATCTGCTCTCTTCTTAATCAAGTTATCTGAACTTCAGCTTTGAACTCCAGGCGACTCTCTTCACATTTTGTACCCTAATTGTTTTCCAAAGTCATAATAGGAAACCATACGACTGCTGCCAGATTTGACATGCTTTTGAATTCGACTTCCTACAAGTACATACTGTCTTTTTTTTCCTTTTCATTTTCAGTTTTGTACAAGTTAAATGATATTATATTAGAGGAAAAGATACGCCTTGTACCGACAGTAAGATAAAAAAAGAATATTATAGATTGTAACGTTGTGTGTATCGTAAAACACTAGTGACTAGGAAATCCAAATGAAGTGTACCTCTACTAAATCATAATACATATGATAAAGCAGTGGCAAGATGTTTCCTTTCTCTACCTTTATTTCAAGTGCTGTACCACTATTGTTCCTGACTGCAACTGTTATTTTCTTATGAAGCAGTTTTCCTCATGTCAAAAGATAAAGCAAACTAAGAATCAAAGCAGTATTTTGGTTACAAAATGGTAAAAGCTATTCTCCGTCAATATTTGCTCTTTCAACTGCTGTGTTAAATCATGAGCTCTGATCTTTCCCTTCATCCTCTCCTACCTCCCACTGAAGGCAATTCAGTCTTGATGTTACCAGTGCAATGTTCAAATGAAAAATTAATTCTGTGTGCCTGTAGATGAGAAGTTTTTTTTTTTTTCAGGTTACCTGGTGTTACATGCTTTCATTGTGATATATTCTGATAAACAACAAAGCGTTTGGTTTTATTTCTTTGCGGTACACTTTTAAAAACATGTTTTGTGGCCTGCTTACCAAAACGTACAGAATAAAGCAAATAGATGTGTGATGTGTGCCAACAGGCTCTTTTGTGAATGTATGCATTGAAAATTTAACTTTGTGTCCCAGAATGAACTGCTGGTCTCACTCGTTGTCCCATCACCCTTACAATTTCTGTAATGAACCATATGGAGTCCTCCAGTCTCAACCTCTGTATATTTTAGCAATTATATTTGAGTAGCTGACCCATGCTAGGTTTATTACCTCAGTATTATTATTTTTCTTAAAGTGTGTGTTGTTTCAGCTTTTATTTGTTTGTTTTTTCTAGTTCATTGTGTTGACTACAGGAAGTATATACTGAAGCCCTGCAATGACCATAAAACTGAATAGAAAAAACATAAAATAAATGGAAATTACTCTTCTATGATATTTGTGGAAAACATATCTGAGCAGTATGACACCTTATGTGCAATGACTTTTTGGAGTCACTGGTGAAGTCTTATATTTCTTCTTTCTTATATGCAAAAAATAATCCATACTGCAAACATTATTGGTTTATCAGCAGCAAATTGAAAAATACATTTTTAGAAACCAGTTGTTACACAAAAAAGCAGTGAAGTCTGCAATTGCTTAACATTCCAGTATATATTTCCAGTGAACATCTGGTATAATTTGTAAACTATGTATGATAATAAGCCAATCTCGTTATTTTGCACCAAACTTTACAAACAGCTTAACAAACTATTCAGATCTTTAGACTAAAATGTTCCAGTCTTACCAACAATAACCTGAACAGTGTAACTACCAAACCATTATATACAATGGCTATAGGAAATATTCACCCCCATATTTTTCATGTCTTGTTCTGAAATGTTGGTGCATTTCAGCTGGGCTTTTTCCCTTTTGGTTTACACAACTTACTCCACACTTTCAATGTGGGAAACATGAAAAGTCTTCATTACAGAAGCTCAGGTGCAACCAATTGCTTTCAGTATTCACACAGTAAGTTGAATGGAGTCTATCCGTGTTCAATAAACATGGTTCAGATTATAACACACCTGTCTCTGTAAGGTCCCACATTTAAGTAGTGCATTCAAAGCAAAGATACTACTATGGAGACTAAAGAGCTGTCAGAACAACATTTCTTGGATAAAGTTGTGGAAAGGCACAGATCAGGGGAGGGATAGAACAAGATTTCAAAGGCATTGAATATCCCTTGGAGCACAGGTCGATCATTAAGAAGTGGAAGGTATACGGCACCACCAAGAATCTGCTTAGAGCAGGCTGTCCAAAGCGACACTGAAGTGGCTTAAAAACAAGAAAGTGAATGTCCTGGAGTGACCCAGTCAAAGCCTGGATTTGAATTGGATTGAGAATCTGTACCAACAATCTGCTTAAAAATTGCAAAAAACAACCCCATCCAACTTGACAGATCTTCAACAATTTTCCTAAGAAGAATGGGTGAATAGTGCACAGTCCAGATGTGCAAACCTGGAAGAGACTTACCCCAAAAGATTCACAGCTGTAAATGCTGCCAAAGGTGGTTCTTCCAGGTATGAACCAGGGGTGAATATTTCTGTAACAAATACATTTCCGATTTTTTTTCATTAATTGTTGTTTCACAATAAAAAATATCTTGTCTCTTCAAACTGTTGAGTAGATTGTGTAAATCAAAGGGGGGGAATCCCATGTAAATGCAAAATTTCAAAATAATGTGAAAAAGTCGAAGGGGGAGAACTCCCTATGCCACTGTATATATCATCAGCCTCATCAGCTTTTGTCAATGTTTTGTTGTTCCTGATTTTCCATTGACATAGAATATGCATTCCAAGATCAAACTGATTACAAGCCTGGACCAAATCAAATCTTCAAACCCTTCAATCACAGAATAACAATTTAAGCACTTGGTTAATTTCACCTCGTAGCTAATTCAAAGTCTCAGTTAAGTATTGTAGACTCTAGATTCTATACAAACTAAAACAAAACAATTAACTGGTAGTCCAGATGATTGTTTTAATCAGTAACCGGGACATTATCACTATCTTCTTTGTTACAGTTTTTACAAGATAGAATTTAAAAAATGATATTCAAAACAATTATTTATTAAAAAGGAGAAAATAAACCAGATATGTTTTCACAAGTTTACAAGACACGTGTATAGATTTGGAAAACAAACTTAATTCAGCTTCATATTTAAAGAGAAATCCTTGCAGGGCTACAGTGAGGGAAAAAAGTATTTGATCCCCTGCTGATTTTGTATGTTTTCCCACTGACAAAGAAATGATCAGTCTATCATTTTAATGGTAGGTGTATTTTAACAGTGAGAGACAGAACAACAACAAAAAAATCCAGAAAAACGCATTTCAAAAAAGTAATACATTGATTTGCATGTTAATGAGGGAAATAAGTATTTGACCCCTTCGACTTAGTACTTGGTGGCAAAACCCTTGTTGGCAATCACAGAGGTCAGACGTTTCTTGTAGTTGGCCACCAGGTTTGCACACATCTCAGGAGGGATTTTGTCCCACTCCTCTTTGCAGATCCTCTCCAAGTCATTAAGGTTTCGAGGCTGACGTTTGGCAACTCGAACCTTCAGCTCCCTCCACAGATTTTCTATGGGATTAAGGTCTGGAGACTGGCTAGGCCACTCCAGGACCTTAATGTGCTTCTTCTTGAGCCACTCCTTTGTTGCCTTGGCTGTGTGTTTTGGGTCATTGTCATGCTGGAATACCCATCCACGACCCATTTTCAATGCCCTGGCTGAGGGAAGGAGGTTCTCACTCAAGATTTGACGGTACATGGCCCCGTCCATCGTCCCTTTGATGCTGTGCAGTTGTCCTGTCCCCTTAGCAGAAAGACACCCCCAAAGCATAATGTTTCCACCTCCATGTTTGACGGTGGGGATGGTGTTCTTGGGGTCATTCCTCCTCCTCCAAACACGGCGAGTTGAGTTGATGCCAAAGAGCTCGATTTTGATCTCATCTGACCACAACACTTTCACCCAGTTCTCCTCTGAATCATTCAGATGTTCACTGGCAAACTTCAGACGGGCCTGTACATGTGCTTTCTTGAGCAGGGGGACCTTGCGGGCGCTGCAGGATTTCAGTCCTTCACGGCATAGTGTGTTACCAATTGTTTTCTTGGTGACTATGGTCCCAGCTGCCTTGAGATCATTAACAAGATCCTCCCGTGTAGTTCTGGGCTGATTCCTCACCATTCTCATGATCATTGAAACTCCACGAGGTGAGATCTTGCATGGAGCCCCAGACCGAGGGAGACTGACAGTTATTTTGTGTTTCTTCCATTTGCGAATAATCGCACCAACTGTTGTCACCTTCTCACCAAGCTGCTTGGCGATGGTCTTGTAGCCCATTCCAGCCTTGTGTAGGTCTACGATCTTGTCCCTGACATCCTTGGACAGCTCTTTGGTCTTGGCCATGGTGGAGAGTTTGGAATCTGATTGATTGATTGCTTCTGTGGACAGGTGTCTTTTATACAGGTAACGAGCTGAGATTAGGAGCACTCCCTTTAAGAGAGTGCTCCTAATCTCAGCTCGTTACCTGTATAAAAGACACCTGGGAGCCAGAAATCTTGCTGATTGATAGGGGATCAAATACTTATTTCCCTCATTAACATGCAAATCAATTTATAACTTTTTTGAAATGCATTTTTCTGGATTTTTTTGTTTTTATTCTGTCTCTCACTGTTAAAATACACCTACCATTTAAATTATAGACTGATCATTTCTTTGTCAGTGGGCAAACGTACAAAATCAGCAGGGGATCAAATACTTTTTTCCCTCACTGTATGTTTGCTGTTAATTATGTTAAAATGGAAATACTCTGGAACAAAGGATTTTATTGGCAAATAAAACAAGAGATCGTTTTGAGAACATCAGACATTCCCTGCTGTTAAGGAGTTTTTAGAGGCAGTTTAGTAAGGTTTATAGTCACAACTCCTGCATGCATTTTGTGAAACTGAAAATACAGATAATCAGATTGTTTGATTTGTTGTTGTTTTTTCCACTCTAACACAAGCAAGACGGAAGAAAGATTTGACCCCATGACTTACCGCATCCCTCTGTACTTCTAAGATGAAGGCTTTAAAAAAAAAGAAAAAAAGGGTTTTGAGACTGTGCCAAACTGAGGCATTGTTCGATGAGAAATGAACTTTTGTTTGGCTTAAGAGATGTAAGGAAGAGCAGTTGAGTACAGTATATTTAGAGAAGTCATCTGATCCTCTTCATTTTGAGGCCAAACACAGCTGTAGGCTCTCAGGATTCTTCACGTAGCACCATACAGCCTTCTCTTCATTGATTTGAGTGGATAGAGGCCATCGCAGGCATGAGCTGAAAAAACATGAACTCAAGAACGAAAGAAAAAGGGAAAGCTTTATTTCAAGCATCTTCAGTAAAGGTTCAGTAGTCCTTTTTATTTTAAACATTAAGTATTGCACATCTTCACTGATAATGCAGCCATTGCCAAAATACTCTTTACCAAAAGTCCAAACAGAGACTTTTAGAAGGCCCCGTGCATTTTATCTTGTCGCTATAAAATGATCTGAGAGCATCATGTAAGGGTCTTGTTCAGCCCTTCAGTTTTTGGTTCAATATCCAATGCTGCACTTGGGAGATGCATTCAAATACCAATTGATATAATATAATAAGAATTCCTAATTAGGCGAGGGGGGGTTGGTTATATATATTGTAGCATGGTGCTAGGAGCCCAAATGACTGACAGACCTTCCAAAAGCCCTGGGAGAATGTTTCATCAGTTGGAAGCAACTGACCTATAGGGCTACTATGATTGGATAGTATCAGTATAAATGAACGAAGCTGGCAAGCCCTTATTGTTGGGGAGTTGGGCTGTAAGATTGGAGTAGGATTTGGTGTTGGTGTTGGTGTTGGTGTTGGAGTGAGAGTGAGAGTGAGAGTGAGAGTGAGAGTGAGAGTGAGAGTGAGAGTGTAAGAGTAAATGTGAAGAGCGAAGAGTTATTCTGAGAGAAAGGAAACCATCTGTGACCTAAACCAGGACTCAGACCCTTGGGGGGCACTGCACTATGGGAAGACAACTGGTAATGAACCTGGATATTAAATTGTACTGTTATCAGGTAGTTTTCTGCTCTGTCTTGTGGTGCACCAGCTTACTAGGGGGGATCTCAAGATATTAGATAGGCTCAAGTAAGAGCTTTTGTTTGGGTTTTTGCTTTTTATTTTCACTCCTGCACTGTACAATAAATACACCATACTTTACACCACATCCCTGCCTATAAGACCCCAGTACCATGGCATAGGTATAGGCTGTGTGGTCTGAGGAGCAGTGCATCTCGGCAAAGAACAGCACCATACAAATTATATATATACATATTTTAAATGTAACACTGTATATATACACTCACCTAAAGGATTATTAGGAACACCATACTAATACTGTGTTTGACCCCCTTTCGCCTTCAGAACTGCCTTAATTCTACGTGGCATTGATTCAACAAGGTGCTGAAAGCATTCTTTAGAAATGTTGGCCCATATTGATAGGATAGCATCTTGCAGTTGATGGAGATTAGTGGGATGCACATCCAGGGCACGAAGCTCCCGTTCCACCACATCCCAAAGATGCTCTATTGGGTTGAGATCTGGTGACTGTGGGGGCCAGTTTAGTACAGTGAACTCATTGTCATGTTCAAGAAACCAATTTGAAATGATTTGACCTTTGTGACATGGTGCATTATCCTGCTGGAAGTAGCCATCAGAGGATGGGTACATGGTGGTCATAAAGGGATGGACATGGTCAGAAACAATGCTCAGGTAGGCCGTGGCATTTAAACGATGCCCAATTGGCACTAAGGGGCCTAAAGTGTGCAAGAAAACATCCCCCACACCATTACACCACCACCACCAGCCAGCACAGTGGTAACAAGGCATGATGGATCCATGTTCTCATTCTTGTTACAGCCAAATTCTGACTCTACCATCTGAATGTCTCAACAGAAATCGAGACTCATCAGACCAGGCAACATTTTTCCAGTCTTCAACTGTCCAATTTTGGTGAGCTTGTGCAAATTGTAGCCTCTTTTTCCTATTTGTAGTGGAGATGAGTGGTACCCGGTGGGGTCTTCTGCTGTTGTAGCCCATCCGCCTCAAGGTTGTACGTGTTGTGGCTTCACAAATGCTTTGCAGCATACCTCGGTTGTAACGAGTGCTTATTTCAGTCAAAGTTGCTCTTCTATCAGCTTGAATCAGTCGGCCCATTCTCCTCTGACCTCTAGCATCAACAAGGCATTTTCGCCCACAGGACTGCCGCATACTGGCTGTTTTTCCCTTTTCACACCATTCTTTGTAAACCCTAGAAATGGTTGTGCGTGAAAATCTCAGTAACTGAGCAGATTGTGAAATACTCAGACCGGCCCGTCTGGCACCAACAACCATGCCACGCTCAAAATTGCTTAAATCACCTTTCTTTCCCATTCAGACATTCAGTTTGGAGTTCAGGAGATTGTCTTGACCAGGACCACACCCCTAAATGCATTGAAGCAACTGCCATGTGATTGGTTGGTTGGATAATTGCATTAATGAGAAATTGAACAGGTGTTCCTAATAATCCTTTAGGTGAGTGTATATATATTAATAAAAAGTACTTATTTCAGATCATTTCAAAAGCTTCAGTGTCAGCATGTTTACCAACATCTTATCTGACATCTGAGATATTGACATATGCAATACATTGTACTATTTACTATTTCCCAAGATGATTATGTATGCATTGCAGGATAAGATGATTTCTGTGAAAAACTGCTAAAATTATGTCTATGTGACCCTGACACAACAGTAGCACAAATCTGCGACTACTGTCATCTGAATGGATGTATTCCCTCTTTTTGACTGCAAGGAGGGCACATAGCTAAGCAGTTGTAAATGTCTAAGTTAGACGAGATCTATGGAAGGTTCCCTTAAATGTAAACTGAAACCCATGTGAGAAGTGCAGATGTTTCACATGGCGTGGAGCGTGTCATGTTTCATTCTTGGCATGTATCTGCTGAGCCGGCTGTGAAGGAACAGTGTGTGTACATTATCTTTAATTAGAATATTTCTGTAATGATTTCCCATGTTGAACATATTGTGCTAAGCTCATTTATGCAGAGGCAAGCTGCTGGGTATATTGTATGCGTCAGGAGTTGATGCCCTGTTCAAACTAAGTACAGTGTTAAAGATATAACTGGTTGTAAAAAAAAAAAACAATCAAACAGCACCAACAACACAAAGTTTTAATTACTGGCTTCTTCGAGCTTTTGATTGTGGAAAATTGATTCTTGCAAATCTTCACATTATACGTTCTATTCATATTTATTTATGTAAAAGCACAGGCTAGAACTGCTTTAAAAATCTTATAATTTGTGAGAAAGTATGTATTATTGAGAAATTAACCATGAATTTGAAAAAGAAGGTGACATATAAATTATAGTTGTCTGGTAATAAATATACAGTATGTCAGGTTATATTGAATGGCATTTCACCCTGACTCACAAAGTGATTTTTGTTGCATTTATTTCTGTAAAGAACAATGTATTTGGCAAAAAATATTTAGTACCACAGGAAAGAATGACAACACAAGCAAACGGCTTGCTTCAGCGAAAGACAAGATGTTCTTGCTAGCAAATTATAGCCTTACAATTCAGTGGCCTACTGCACAAATCAAGGTGTGATTTTATAAAGGTCAAACATTTTACATTTTCCCCTATGCAGTCTACCTGTTGTTGGATGGATGCAAACAATTAACAGTGATTACACATACATTTCTTGACTGTGATGCTGTTTTTCAAATTTATTTATACAGGAACATTGGCGGTGGTGACACCTATTAATGTGATCGATAAGAGGTGTTAATTGGTAGGAGAGGACTAGATAAGCTACAAGGATAACATTTCACATATATTTATTCAAACATTTTTTAGCAGAAACGTTTTTACAACATAGTCAAATAAAACCGTGCATTTAATGTTCCATAGATTTATTTTAGTACTCTCACTTTTTTGTCGTTTTTGTTCACAAATGTACATCACAATGATGCTGTTACACTGACCACTGAAGGCACACAATTATAGGACTGATTATATGGACGTTACACTGCTTAACAGCTACACTAAAGGATGGCCTCATTCCACTTTCAACATCATTGGATCTCCTTTAGCCTACAATAACACCAGCCAATTCCCAGACTCATAGTCTGACTAGCAGGGTGTTATGTTTACAGATTAAATTACTTTACTTGAGACATTTACAAAATACCAAGTCGTGTGACAATCAAACACTATTTCTCCAGTTTCTGTACTGGATCAGTGGCTGGCAAAACAGGGCAGTGCTTTACAACTGTAGGCTTTAATGTAGGCTGCGGGTGGAAGAAAGGCGATATAGTAACGAGCTATGGTCAGTGTCTGAGTTAGTGTTTAAATGGCTAGAAAATAGTGAAAATTAAATTCTGTAGCAATTTTAAAATGCATTTTCCATCTTACATAGCATTCAACTAATGTTGCAATAAACATACATAAACGATATGGCCTACGTTAAGCATGAAAAATGTATTAGTTTAAAATCACTTTCAAAGTTCCCTCACAATTCTCACTGCCTTTTTGTTTGCATTATTTTTTGTTTGAGTATTTGTTGACTGCATGCACAAAGAACAAAACAAGTTTGATCCTGTCACCCATAATTTATGTCTCAAAACAAAGAGAACAACTTTCCATTGCCACAGTCCACAAAACTGGGCAATGCAGGAATGTGCCAAAGAAATTGAGCTGGTACACATTCAAAACACGTGTTGTTTAAAAAAAAAAGAGAAAGAAAACAAAAAAAAACTTTTTATTAACTTAAAGAGAAGCAATACTGCACACAAGTAAAAGTGTTTTGAAATGTATATGTATATATAATGAGTATAAAAATAATGTCCTTTTTCAACTTAACATAGCATCAAACCTGTCAAATCTAATTCAAAATGGGCTGTAGGATTCTCATGGAAATATTTAACTTTATTGTGTTTTTCAATAATACAATATTAACCTGTTCTAAAGTTCAGAGTACTTGCAGTGCCTCTATTGCGCAATAGATTACTTAAAGCCCCATTCACACTGAAATGCCGACAAATTGCAGGCAACATTTGCCTGCTTTTTTCATGTTGCACCCCATTCACACTGGCTTTCAATGCCGGAAAAGGATCCATTCACACAGAAAACAGAAATTGCTGGCAAAAGCGCTGTAGTCATGGGAACGCTACAGAAGCCTGTGGATTCGAGAGAGGAGACATGAACCGATATTCTGGATGTGTTTGTACAAGTTCAATAATTTCCCCATTTTGCCAGTTTCCTTCCATTGTGTTTACTGGGCTATTGGTTCTAACCAGGGTGCCGGTTCAGTGCAGTCTCACTACCAATAACTAGTCAGGAGGAAAAGGCAAATGATATGTCAATCTAGGTGCGTTTTCGCGCTATGACCATTTAATCAGGCTGTATGGTTGTATATTTTTGTGGTTATATATTTTTGAACTACTGAACCCAGTTTGAGACTCAACTCTCAGTTCATGGTCAGGTGACGAGAGGCATTGGGTGGGGTCTTAACACACTGCAGCAAAGTTAAATAAACTAAAATAAGCATGACATTACATTGTGTGCATATCTATATCTATATTGACCTATGAGGTCAATAAATTCAATGATTTTCTAACCAAAAAGCATGAGTTTTTAAGTCAATCCAGTGGAGCTATGCTTGGTAGCTCGATAAGCCATTAATGCTAATGGAATCATCAGGTCCCACTCCCAGTGACACCGGTCAGCTGTGGTTGCCAATATCTTTTGCAAGGTAGCATTGAATTGCTCAAATTGGCCTTCCAATTGTGGATGAAAGGGGGTTGTTCGTGTTTTTTCTATGCCCCAGAGCTAACACATTTTCTGAAAAACCTCAGATTCAAAATTTGAACCTTGATCGCTGTGTAGCATTTGTGGTGCACCATACCTACTCACCCACTCATCAGAATGGCTGTTGGCAACAGCTAAGGGGTAGGCTTCAACCAACTTAGTAAAATAGTCCCAGACAACCAAAATGTAACGTTTATGACGGTCAGTCTCATGTAAAGGTCCCATGATGTCTACAGCAATATGTTCCTGGGTCCGGTCCTCCAATACAGACAGTCCCCATCGTTGCACGTGGGGTCTTGCTAGGTTGTGCTTTAGCTGCACACCTGGAACACGTCTCGCACCACAATGCAATGTCTTACTGCATTCTTGACCAATAGTACCTGGCCTGTATGCAGGACAAAGTTCTCTTGACCCCAGAATGGCCACCCACAGGTCCATCGTGCAGTTACTCCATCACCTTCCAATGCAATACCCTAGGCAGTATTATTTGGGGATACCCCTTAGGTGTGTCTTTTGTGAAGAAAAGACAAACCAGGATTCCTTCCTGGACCTCCAGCCTTTTCCACTGACTCCAATAGCTTTACAACCAGGACTAAGTTGAGCAATATCCTTCCATTCAGGCATCAGAATTTGTCCAATATCTGAGTTGGCTTCCTGAGCCTCCTTTAGATCTCAAACAGACAGATTGCTTGACACAGTGATGGTGCTAATGCAAGACTTACCCATTTTAGCAATATGAGCATTCAGTTCACCTACCGAAAGGCAGTCAGGCAAAGTCTCCATGACGTTTCCTGTGTCTTGGGAGAGGCAGCACTGCACTGCCTGATCTCGCTGTACAGGTACCCTCACTTCCCTTTGCAGTATAATACACGGACAGCTTTCCCGGCATGGCCGACGGGACATGCAGTCAGCATTGTTGTGCAAACGCCCTGTCGGTGTTCCACCTGTAAATCATACTCAGCAAGCTTCTGAAGCCATCGTGCCATATTGGCCTTCAGGGTCCTTCTTCCGAAGGAGTCAACGCAAACTGCTATAATCAGTCCTGACCGTGAATGGACCACCCAGTAAATACTGTCAAAAATAGGACACAAAAATTACAATGGCAAGTGGCTCTTTGCGCATGGTGCAATAATTCTGTTCTGTTCAGATAGGCCTCTGCTGGCGTATGCCAGAACCTGTTCCTGGCCTTCCTGTACTTGAGACAGGACGGCCCCTATGCCTGTGTTACTGGCATCCGTGTCAAGCACCATGAAGCCCGTATCTCTGGGATAGGCCAAAATTGGGTCTGAGGTCAGCAGACATTTCAGATGTTCAAATGTACTCTGACAGACTGTCCACCTAAAACATGTTCTTGTTGGTAAGAGCATGGAGAGGTTCAGCGATTGATGCAAAATCCTTCACAAACCTACTGTAATAGGAAGCTAAGCCAAGAAATTGTCGCACCTCTGAGATGTTTCGTGGTGCTGGCCATTGTTGCACTTTCCTGATCTTTTCAGGATCGGTAGCCACACCCTGTTCAGAGACGATATGTCCTAAGTAGGTCACTTTTTGTCTAAACAATCAGCATTTGCCAGGCTTCAGCTTCAAGTTAGTCCCTCGCAAGCGGTCAAAAACTTGTCTCAGTCTCTCTAACATCTCTTCCACCGTCTGTCCTAAAACAATGACGTCGTCGAGATACACAAGACAAGTTTCCCATTGAAGACCCTGCAACACACAGTTCATAAGACGCTGGAAAAAAAGTCAAATTCAAAAAGTCCTTTTATTATTTATTTCTTAGCAGACGCCCTTGTCCTTTGTGATTACAGAAAGCGGTGGCTTTGCGGGCCCTTCGTGTAATTTCTACTTGCCAATAACCTGATGCCAGGTCTAAGGTGGAGAACCATGTTGCGTTGGATAGCGTGTCCAACGTGTCCTGGATTTGTGGTAGAGGATAGGCATCCTTAATGGTCCTTTCGTTCAAAGAACAATAATCCACACACAGCCTCATTGTCTGGTCTTTCTTGCGTACCATAACAATGGGCGAAGCCCAATGCGCTGTTGCTTGCACAGGCCAAGCCGGCCTGCACAATTTCCTCAATCTGTTTAATAGGTGGGCCATTCACCTGGATGTCATGTTGTACCAGTTTTGTACAGCCCAAGTCAGACGGACCGGAAGAAAACATGAATAACAGTACAGTAACCTTGCCAGTTTAAAGCTGTCAGTTCTTGAAAGTTCTTTCGAGCTTTCCTTATACAACTCCTCCAAATACACAAGGACAGTATTACAATGTGTTTCTCGATCCTGCACTACTGATGAGCATTTAACAGTGTCATTGCTCTTTTTAGGTGCTATTGGATCTGCAGGCTGAAAGAAACCAACAATCTCCCCTTTCTTGAGCATTGCAGCTTCATTTCCAGGGTTAAACACTTGCACTGGAACTGTGTTTTTAAAGCAATCTGTTGAAGGCAGTGTGTGCGCTACCTAAATGTTGTGTCTCCCCACAAAAACACATGTGGGACTTAATAAAAGAGACCCTTTTGTATGAGAAAGGTGATGGACCTTTCTAGGAATGATGTATTCTTCTCCAGGCTCCACCACAGCTGTGCATGCTAGTCTGACAGTTGATGTCTTACCCTTGTTTTTGGAATCAAAGTATGGAATCAACTCACCAAAACTAGTAAGACACTGGTCACCATAATCCAGTCTGGCCTTTGACTGCTGCAGAAATGGGTGACCTAGAATCACCAGTCCACCCTAGCAATCCGTGACCCGACTTGAATCGATATCTCCACCTCTCCAGTTACTGACACCCCAGTGTTGCTGATGCCCTTCAAGCAAGAGTAAGATAGCCTACCTCCTCTTTTGGTTCAGCGTTAGAATCTCTGGGGTAACCCCTAAACATCAATGCAAACACAGTACAATTATGGCCAAAGAAAGGAGCATAAATCAGTTGTGGTATTTATTCAGTAACAATGTACAACTCAGTTGGGAGAAGAACATCCATCAAACCATCTTCAAAACCGCTTCTCCTGGTGAGGGTCGCGGGGAAGCCGGAGCCGAACCCAGCAGGCATAGGGCATAAGGCAGGAACACACCCAGGACGATACACCAGTCCAATCAAACTGCAGGAGTGGGAGGGACCAGAGCAACCCGACCCATCACTGGTAAAGAACCAATTCATTCCAGAGGTTAATGGACCCCAGCCCAAATCTGCTTCCGGTGGGAACATAAATAAAATAGCCATTTATACAACACTACTTAACCCACTTTACCACTTAGAAGATGGACAAGTTAAATTATAGCAGGCCTTGTTGTAGCACCTCTGTGAAATCAACTTATTTAACTGTGGTTGAGTGTTTCATAAGATTCCCAGTAAAGTGCTGAAATAATGTTAAATGTGGGAAATCCCCTAATCTCCAATGAATGAGCAGACAGAACAAATAAATCAACTCTTGAATCAATGTCAAATTAATATAAAACAAACATAGGCCTTTCCACATATCTCACAAATTATTTTAACGCTATCTCAGAACATTTAAGCATAAGATTATTAAATACAGCACTGTGCAAAAGTTTTAGGCAAGTGTGAAAAAATGCTGTAAAGTAAGAATGCTTTCAAAAATAAACATGTTAATAGATTATATTTATCAATTAACTAAATGCAAAGTGAGTGAACAGAAGAGAAATCTACATCAAATCCATATTTGGTGTGATCACCCTTTGCCTTCAAAACAGCATCAATTCTTCTAGGTACACTTGGACACAGTTTTTGAAGGAACTCGGCAGGTAGGTTGGCCCAAACATCTTGGAGAACTAACCATAGTTCTTCTGTGGATTTAGGCAGCCTCAGTTGCTTCTCTCTCTTCATGTAATCCCGGACAGACTCAATGATGTTGAGATCAGGGCTCTGCGGGGGCCATACCATCACTTCCAGGACTCCTTGTTCTTCTTTACACTGAAGATAGTTCTTAATGACCGTCGCTGTATGTTTGGGGTCGTTGTCATGCTGCACAATACATTTTGGGCCAATCAGATGCCTCCCTGATGGTATTGCATGATGGATAAGTATCTGCCTGTACTTCTCAGCATTGAGGAGACCATTCATTCTGACCAAATCCCCAACTCCATTTGCAGAAATGCAGCCCCAAACTTACAAGGAACCTCCACCATGTTTCACTGTTGCCTGCAGACACTCATTCGTGTACCGCTCTCCAGCCCTTCGGCGAACAAACTGCCTCCTGCTGCAGCCAGATATTTCAAATTTTGACTCATCAGTCCAGAGCACCTGCTGCCATTTGTCTGCACCCCAGTTCCTATGTTTTCATGCATAGTTGAGTCACTTGGCCTTGTTGCCACGTCGGAGGTATGGCTTTTTGGCCGCATTTCTTCCATGAAGGCCACTTCTGAACAGACTTCTCCGGACAGTAGATGGGTGTACCAGGGTCCCACTGTTTTCTGACAATTCTGAGCTGATGGCACTGCTGGACATTTTCAGATTGTGAAGGGAAGTAAGCATGATGTGTCTTTCATTTGCTGCAGTAAGTTTCCTTGGCCGACCACTGTGTCTACGGTCCTCCAAGTTGCCCGTTTCTTTGTGCATCTTCAAAAGAGGTTGGACAGCACATCTGGAAACCCCTGTCTGCTTTGACATTTCTGCCTGGGAGAGACTTGCTGATGCAGTAGAACTGCCTTGTGTCTTGTTGCTGTGCTCAGTCTTGCCATGGTGTATGACTTTTGACAGTAAACTGTCTTCAGCAACCTCACCTTGTTAGCTGAGTTTGGCTGTTCCTCACCCAGTTTTATTCCTCCTACACAGCTGTTTCTGTTTCAGTTAATGATTGTGTTTCAACCTACATATTGAATTGATGATCATAAGCGCCTGTTTGGTATAATTGTTTAATCATACACCTGACTATATGCCTACAAAATCCCTGACTTTGTGTAAGCGTACTTAGAAGAACTGATGCTGTTTTGAAGGCAAAGGGTGGTCAGACCAAATATGGATTTGATGTAGATTTCTCTTCTGTTCACTCACTTTGCATTTTGTTAATTGATAAATATAATCTATTAACATGTCTATTTTTGAAAGCATTATTTTACAGCATTTTTTCACACCTGCCTAAAACTTTTGCACAGTACTATATATTAATGTGACATTACTGTTACTTCTGACCAAACAACCCCCCCCCAGGACCCCGTTCACACTTATTAGGACGGTCCTGGGCCGACTCAAATTTAGTCCGGATTTTTTTTAGAGACCCCGTTCACATTTGCGGTTTTAAGAGGCCTAAGTGCGTCACATATGCGGCCGAAAAGGCGGCCTAACCGAAATGCATGCCGGGAATTAAACAAATCTGCTCAAACCAACCAGTTACACATGACATTAGGTCTGCTTACAACTTATTAATATTGATGTAAATATTGATCGGCTATTGATTGGTTCTATATTTTCTTTGAAAGTAATCTTAACCCTTTGCAGCCGAAGCTTTCTAAAATAATTAAAAATGTGCTGGTTCAATGGGGAATCTAATTCATATATTTACCTTTTCAAATGTCTATCTTCGGTTCTGCAATTCTAAAAGTGCTGTTATACAATTCACCCGAAAGAGAAGCACCTTGATTAGGACATCTGCATTAAATCATAAGAAATTGTGTGCATTAGTATGCAATCGTCTGCATCGAAAGCAGCCTCTGTAGTGATATCAGACAGCAGCGCTGTGCACTTCCTGCGGTTTCTGTTTTAACTTTATCTTCCATCCACCTTTAGCGCTTTTCCACCGACAAGGAGCCGGTGCTGGAGCCGGAGCCGCTGCTCGGCCTGGGAAGCAGCTGCTCTTTAGTGAACCGGCGCGCTTTCCCACCGGTTTTGGAACCGAACGCTGACGTCACTGATGTGGGCGTTCCCAAGCGCGTAGTAGACGAGAAACACGGCAGTAATGATCAGCACCGAGGACTTTAAACCCTGTTATACATCACAATCAAACTCAATAAAGCGTCACACACAGCAGTAATGATCAGCACCGAGGACTTTAAACCCTGTTATACATCACAATCAAACTCAATAAAGCGTCACACACAGCAGTAATGATCAGCACCGAGGACTTTAAACCCTGTTATACATCACAATCAAAGCCATTAGCGTCACACACAGCACAGATACAATGTAAAAACCAAACAAAAAAACGCGAGATCACACATGTAGCAGAAACGAAAATACAACTATACGAATATGCCTTTTATTTGTATTGATTTTTATTGATGCATTAAGGGATTTACACCGATTCGCTATTTCAGACACTTTTACTGTATTGAATAAAATACAAGTTAGAGTTAACATGCATTCGTCACCGCGCACACAGTTCATTATGAATTTCATTCATTTTGTGTCGTATTTTTACTTTTATTCTTATTTAAAAAACAATGACTATAGGCCAGCCTATGGATTATGGATGCGGCTGATTTGGGGGTATTTGCGGCGCAGTCGAGGGCAGATCAATAAACTGTCGGATGATCTCAGCTGATGTTGATGGTTTGATGGGAAATTGTGCTTATTGTGCTTCAGTCTGGGATGATGGTCCCAAATCACTGTTGCATTGTCCCTGTTGCCAGATACGCATCAATACTCTTATGTGTTAAAAGTCGCCCTGGATAAGAGCGTCTGCTAACAAACACATAATAATAACAACAATAATAATAATAATAATAATAATAATAATAATAATAATAATAATAATCCATTGTCAGCGCTGCTGGCGTGTGAGCACAACCCGGGACACGTGACTCGTAGGGGCGCTGGATTCAGTGTGACACCGGAGCAGATAATGACAATTTCATTATAAAACAACATTTCTGTCCAATCTACATCGTCGCAGTAACTCTCTTCATCATCATCTCGCTGTAACACGGCTTTCCTGTCGCGGAAGCTGCGCTCAGTCGTCTCTCATTGCTGCCATTTGCCAACAACTAACTAGTTATTGACCTGTGAGACATATTGTTACTGTAGTGTCTCTGACAGAGCGCTGTTGCTGCTGATTTCGCTCATTTCTAATAAACTCTCCTCGCTGCTCGCGTCTCTGCCGGCATTTTAAACATGGCGGCTGCGCTCCGGCCAATCACTTTCTGTGGAGACGACTTAACCCCGCCCCCACACTGACGTCACGGTTCTTAGGTTCCAGACCAGCAAGTTTTTGGTGCCAGAAAAAGCGGCTCCGCGGCACCGAGACAGTCTTCTGCGGGGGAAAAGCAAACAATGGGTCCAAATCAGGCACCGGCTTCTTGTCTGTGGAAAAGGCTACAGCGCTTTAATTTCTTCATCGTCCCAGTTGTTTCCTCCAACGCCGGCATTTGTGATTGTCCTGCTCAGCTCAATATAATCGCATTTCGCATTACATAGTAAACAGCTGGTCTCGTTTTAAAATGCACTGATTTGAATGGAAACATGCTTCGGTTAAATTTATATCGTTTTAATGCAAAATTCGGATAATTAATAAAGTTATGGTACCGTTCACAATTTCACAATGCAATTTTCATGTCTAAAATGCATGGTGTTAAATTCCAGACTTCAATCATACTTAGTACAAGAACAAACAATAGCAAGTTTACCAGCTACACACTTTGATTTTAATCGACCAATCATTATAAGTCATTACTTAGCCTATACTTTATATATATATATATATATATATATATATATATATATATATATATATATATATATATATATATATATATATAAAGATGTGAGCTGGCGAAATGCATCTGTACATTTAAGGCTATAGATCGATATGACATTCAAACAATATAGAGACAATACTGTGTGTCTCGTGCAGTCGTGCTGTTTCGGTGTCCGTGTTTATTCTGTTTATTCTCTGTTTATTCTCTGTTTATTCTCTGTTTATTCTGTTTATTCTCTGTTTATTCTCTGTTTATTCTCTGTTTATTCCGTGTTTATTCTGTTTATTCTCTGTTTATTCTCTGTTTATTCTGTTTATTCTCTGTTTATTCTCTGTTTATTCTCTGTTTATTCCGTGTTTATTCTGTTTATTCTCTGTTTATTCTCTGTTTATTCTGTTTATTCTCTGTTTATTCTCTGTTTATTCCGTGTTTATTCTGTTTATTCTCTGTTTATTCTCTGTTTATTCTGTTTATTCTCTGTTTATTCTGTGTTTATTCTGTTTATTCTGTGTTTATTCTCTGTTTATTCTCTGTTTATTCCGTGTTTATTCTGTTTATTCTCTGTTTATTCTCTGTTTATTCTCTGTTTATTCTGTGTTTATTCTGTTTATTCTCTGTTTATTCCGTGTTTATTCTGTTTATTCTCTGTTTATTCCGTGTTTATTCTGTTTATTCTCTGTTTATTCTGTTTATTCTCTGTTTATTCCGTGTTTATTCTCTGTTTATTCCGTGTTTATTCTCTGTTTATTCTCTGTTTATTCATTGTTTATTCTGTTTATTCTCTGTTTATTCTCTGTTTATTCCGTGTTTATTCTGTTTATTCTGTGTTTATTCTGTTTATTCTCTGTTTATTCTCTGTTTATTCATTGTTTATTCTCAGTTTATTCTCTGTTTATTCTGTTTATTCTCTGTTTATTCATTGTTTATTCTATGTTTATTCTGTTTATTCTGTTTATTCTCTGTTTATTCCGTGTTTATTCTGTTTATTCTGTTTATTCTGTGTTTATTCTGTTTATTCTCTGTTTATTCTCTGTTTATTCATTGTTTATTCTCAGTTTATTCTCTGTTTATTCTCTGTTTATTCTCTGTTTATTCTCTGTTTATTCCATGTTTATTCTGTTTATTCTGTGTTTATTCTGTTTATTCTGTGTTTATTCTGTGTTTATTCTGTTTATTCTCTGTTTATTCTGTTTATTCTCTGTTTATTCATTGTTTATTCTATGTTTATTCTGTTTATTCTATGTTTATTCTGTTTATTCTGTGTTTATTCTGCGTCTCTCTGACTCAGACACACGTCTCTGGGGGCGGGGCTTGAGTTACGTCACACACTGACGCTTTCCACCTGGCCCAGGCCCGGCGCGTTCACATTCACAGGGTCAAAAAGCGGGACAAGTTTTGACCTGGCCCATGGTCGCCTTAAATCTTTGACAGCGTTCACATTTGAGTTAAGGCGGAATGAGTCAAGTAGCTTCTGCAAAATCTGTGTTTGGGGTGGAGAAGGAAGACAAAGCAATGCATGCTGTGAAAGTGTGTTTGTTGCTGGATGCTTAGTAAGTCGAGCATTTGATTGGGGTTGTCCTACTCCTTAATTTCAGTTTAAACCCGTTGAAAATAAAATATTTTCTACCTGTTTTTCCATTTTCTTCACCCACTCCCTCTGTCACCTTCTGCCGTAATCTCCGCTCTGTCTCCCCTTTCACCCTTGCCTCCACTGCCCTCACTCTCTTACCTTCCATTGACTGTTTCTCCCATCTATCTGTCAACTGTGCTACCTCCTCTTTGTTCTACTCCCTCACCTCCCCCCTTGACTCTCTCTGTCCTCTCATGTCTCGTCCTGCCCGTCCCTCCCCTCCTCAGCCTTGGCTCTCTGCTGTTCTCCGAGCAACCCCCCTCCCCCTCCTCCTCCCCCATCTCTCACTGCTGATGATTTCGCCTCCTTCTTCTCCTCCAAGATTGCAGACATCCGCAGGCTCTTCAATACTCCTCCCTCATCTCCCATCACACCGAAACCTCCCACCGACCTAGTTTCCTTTTCTTCTTTCTTGCCTCTCAGATGCTGAAGTTTCTGCTCTCCTCCTACGTCACAAACCCACAACGTGTGCCCTGGACCCTCTCCCTTCTCGTCTCTTACAAGCAACCGCCCCTTCATCTCCTCCCTCCTCAACTCCTCACTCCTCTCTGGCTGTTTCCCCTCTGCATTTAAACAAGCTGCCATCATCCCACTGCTCAAGAAACCAACCCTTGATGCCACCTCTCCTCAGAACTACAGCCCTGTCTCCCTACTTCCCTTCCTCTCCAAGACTCTCGAGTGGGCGGTCCACCGTCAGCTCTCGGACTTTCTGTCCCAACACTCACTCCTTGATCCTCTGCAATCCGGCTTCCGCACAGCTCACTCCACTGAGACGGCTCTCCTGACAGTCACTGACTCCCTCAGCCATGCTCGGGCAGCCTCCCTCTCCTCAGTCCTCATCCTCCTTGACCTCTCCGCAGCATTTGACACCGTTGATCACTCCATCCTCCTCTCCTGCCTCGCTGACCTTGGAATCTCTGGGACTGCTCTCACCTGGTTCTCCTTCTACCTCAGTGACCGGTCCTACCAAGTGACATGGCGAGGCTCCTCATCCACCCCCCAACCTCTCCTCACAGGTGTTCCCCAAGGCTCCATCCTGGGCCCACTCCTGTTCTCTCTCTACACTCGCTCCCTGGGCCCCCTCATCGCTTCCCATGGTTTCTCCAACCACTTCTACGCTGATGATGCCCAGATCTTCCTGTCTTTTCCCTCTTCTGACCCTCTCATCCCCTCTCGCATCTCTTCCTGCTTGTCTGCTATTTCCGCCTGGATGCACTCGCACCACCTCAAGCTCAACCTCTCCAAATCGGATCTCCTCTTTTTCCCCCACTCTTCCTCACCCTCTGCTGACCTCCCCATCTCAATCCCTATTGGAATCCACCACACTCTCTCCTTCTTCTTCCGCTAAAAATCTAGGAGTCACCCTCGATCCTGCGCTCTCCTGCACCCAGCACATCACCACTCTGACACGCACCTGTAGATTCTTCCTGAGCAACATACGCCGGATCCGTCCTTTCCTCACTGACTACTCGACTCAGCTACTCGTCCAGTCACTGGTCCTCTCCCGCCTGGACTAATGCAACTCCCTCCTGGCCGGCCTGCCTGCATCCACTACCCGCTGCTCCAGCTCATCCAGAACTCTGCGGCTCGTCTGGTGTCTCTCTGCCCCGATTCGCACACGCTACTCCACTGCTCTACTCCCTCCACTGGCTCCCGATAGCGGCACGCATTCAGTTCAAGACATTGACCCTCACCTACCGCTGTCTCGACCACACTGCACCAAGCTACCTTCAGACCCTCGTCTCCCCATACATCCCCTCCAGACCACTGCGTTCCTCCAGTGCCAGAAGACTAACTCTGCTCTCCTCTCCACTATCCTTCCTCCAGAGCCGCTCCTTCTCATCCCTGGCCCCTAAATGGTGGAACGACCTGCCCACCGAAGTCAAAACAGCAGAGTCCTTGACCTCATTCCGGCGCTTACTCAAGACGCATCTTTTCCGACAGTACTTGTAATATTAGTCCTCTATCCCTGCTAGATAGCACTTCACAGTTCTTATTATGCTTCTCGCGTCCTTGATTGTTTTCCTCCTTGCTCCCTTTCCCGTAGCCCTTGACTGTGACCCTACATCTTGACAGCATTAAGCTTTCACCATCCAGCATGTAGGAAGTCACCTACTGTACTTGTGTAAATTGTAAATTGGAATTTGTAAAATGTATTTTGAATTGCTGTTTTAGCTAAATTGAATTTGTAATGATTGATGCCTTGTACTTCACTGTATTTCTGCACTTTGTTTGCACTTATGTTGTAAGTCGCCCTGGATAAGGGCATCTGCCAAGAAATATAAATAATAATAATAATAATAATAATATGTGGTGGTTTATACTCGCATCAAGTAATTTAACAATACCTTATTAAAATAAAATACAAAAAAGGAAAAAGCATTTGCTACACTTGTACAATCCTGGTACCTATTAACTGTGAGCCAATTCTTGCGTGTTTCTTGGCAGTATTAAAAGCGTAGGGGGTCATGAAAAGATGCAATTGTTCACTGTGAGTTACTGTAAGAGGCATTCAGGTGTCTTGTCAGCCTTTGCAATACGACAGCTTTCTTGTGTTTTTTTTGTCAACTCTCCAACAAAACCTGATTTACAGCTCATATATATTTTTACAGTGTGTTCCTTTTCCATGGGGAAAGTGATAAAATAATGTTGGCTTAGCAAGAGCAACCAAATGCACTTGCCTTTCCATGCAAGGGATATACAGACCAGAGATTTTCCATTCAGACACGAACATCAATGGTTATTGGCATAGTATAGCACACCAGATGTCAGGTAACATTGCAAATTAAGCACACTACCTGCCATAAAATTGCATACAATATGTCCTACAACAAGTTAGGACACAACCAACTGCAGGTGACACCCGCAGGGCAAGAGAATGTTTATTTTTGCCGTTGTTGTCATATTGTTAGACTGTGTGACTTCTCTGTGTTTTACATGGTATATCAGGATTACAGAAATTAAACTGAAAATGCCACAACACTGAATGTTGCATTGTGCAGTGTGGTGTTTAATATAAGGTCACCAGAGGATATATGGTACCTAAACACACTGGCAAATGTAGGTCAGTCATAGTCATGCTGTTTGTATCTTTGAACCATTAGTTATTTATAGCAAACCCAGGAAATTGTCTTCGCCTTGAAGGGCTTCAGGATCTTCTTGTTTGTCAATCAGTCAAACCCGAGTGCGGTACAGAGAAAAGGAAATAGTGATGGCTGCCGAATAAGTCAGAGAAGAAATTGGTACCTCTAGCGTGGCTCACAGTTTAGAACAATTGGAATGAATGAAACAGTTGTTTTTTAGTACTCTGGAACAATTTTGGAAATATAGACATTATAACACATTTCAAGACTTCTCAATGGTGGTTTGTAGTATAGTGTCTGTGGTATTTAGCCTCCACTGGGAGAGAGAGAGACCAGCAGTATCCATTTGCTGCCTATCATGTCAATGTGGAACATATATTTGAAACTACAGCAGGATCTTATCTAGATAGTCTAATTTGCAAAGCACATTATAAAGGGCTTTTCTGTGAAAGCAGGTCCTCAACTAAAACCCAGTGTAATGGGACTGAAATGGAAATGTTTGAACCTTTCATGTAAGATTGACGAGATTTCTGGGACACCCATTATCTGGCGAAGAAGCAAGCAGTTCATGGGAATTATAACATGTATTATCACTGAAATCCAGTTGTGTTCCATGTAGGCCTATATATAGTTGGTGGGCAGTGTCTAAATTAATAATTCCTGGGCTTGCTGACTGGTATTTTAGTAATGTTAGAGTATGATTTTACAGTATATTTGTGGGCACTGTGGGAGTTATTCAGGCTTGTGTACTGATTTAAGGTTTTCATTTTCACCTTGGGTGTAGCTCTGAGACTGGTTGTATAAACACCTTTGGAATTGGACCTACATGTATTATGAGATATCAAGCAGTCTTTTCTAACATGGTGCATTTGACCACTGGAATCGCTAAATCACTAAATATATGTTGGTATCTTCCCTTGTGCCACAGGGTGTTTTACTGGCACAGTGGGTATGACACTCTTTTCTATGTAGAAGACTGTAGGTTCAAATGCTAGCCAGCCCAATTTGTGCCAATAGATGATCCAGTGAAGTGGGCTATGGTGAGATTGAAAAATTGAGAAACAGAACTGAACAAGAGCACAGCCCTTCATGCCAAGGGGATACGGTATCAGAAATGTATGTATGATCCACAAACCACCCAAACAACACTAAGAATTCAGTGTGTTTTTACATTGTGACACATTATAGTTACTCCTGTTGCTCTGCTGCCACTAAGTTACTAAACATTTACAGAACATTTTTTACCCTAGGTATACCAACTTTACATGTGTGGCCATATGTGGTAAAGATGTACATATTTTAACATTGCAAACTATTATATATATATGTATGTACATAAATGTAATTTACATAAAGTATATCTATACAAATGTTCCTGAAGATATTCAAAAGAAGATATTAATTTGAAACGAGATTGACTGTATATCTCAACTGTCATTGCATTATATAATGTTATACCCTCAAAATAATGTATATGTGTGTATGTATGTATATATATAAATATACTGTATATGAAGGTTATCTGTCCTGGGTGTTCTGATGCCACAAGGTTGAGGTAAAATCTTTGAAGCACAGTACAGCTCTGACAATCAATGTTTGGATGGGCGAGAGAGCGCAGATTCTAAAACTCAGGAGCCCTGACACTTTTTCTTAAGGCATATGATTCACAGTCTTTACAGCAAGAATATGTGGCCGCTTTATAGTTGCATAACATAAATATCTCTAAACATAGAATTCAATCACGCATATAGCAGTAAGCTACAGTATGTAAAGTTTAAAAGTGCTGTCAGAGTTTTTAGATGTTATGACAGTGCTTGAAGGGTATGTTTGATATGAAAGCAATCATAATTATAGAATGGTTTTCCAATTAATATACTTTTTTATCAGCATGGATCCATTAATATCCATATCAAACATGGCAAGAACAAAGGGAAAATAACCTTGCCTTTTAAGGACACATATTGTGCAATAGAATAATGTGCTATCCAAATGGTACAGGATAGTTGAAAACTCAAACCAACATGCTTTCTTTGAGATGTATGTATGTATGTATGTAGTTATACAGGCACTACAATAAGATTTACTAGATATTATGGTTGCAGGCCAGAAAATCATTAGTGACTAAATGCAATCAAGTAATATATTTACAAACATTACTTGTTTTGTTATTTATTTATTGATTTATTGTAATATACATGTAAAGCAGACTTCTGTAAAGTCACCAGAAACAACAAGGAAACAGTCCGACTGCAGTTAACAATGTTCTTGTGAGCATGTGGAGTATATGAAAGTGGAAGTTGATTTATTTTTTGTTCTGTCACACTAAACTATTTTGTCAATGCTTTATTTGTAGCATTCGGTAGCCTTGGGGAAATAATCACACACAATGTATTCATGCTTAAAGGGCTTTTTAAAGCCATAAGTACAACCTGTACTTTTTCCTCAGACTGTAAATGTGCTATCCACAGGAATTTTAGGATAGTATTATTATTTTTTTACTGGCAATTGCAGTAATACAAATCAATTAAAAATTAATGATAAGCATTACAATAGTACAGGTGGAAAAGTCAATACAAAATACAATTTAAGCATTACACAAGTGTATTAGTACAATTCATATAAAATACAAAGCATACATCCTAGTTCAAA